>NC_057811.1:311582953-311605573 GCF_018294505.1 Triticum aestivum | reverse complement strand
GGCAGGGAGGCGCGGGGCCCGGGACGGGGCGTGGGCGGGCCGGCCTCGGGCCCGACGGGCCTGCGGTGCGGGCGGCGATGTGGGGCGCCCGAGGGATGACGTGGCGCGCGCCTATTGGCTGCGGGCGGAGGCGGTTTTGTTCGGCCGGCGTACGAACACGTCCGGCGCGGCGCGAGGGAATTTTCTAGGGTTGGACTGCGAGCGTTTTCGGGAGGGGATGCTCTTTTATAGCTAGAGGGAGCTAGGAGGCTCCAAATGAGGTGAGGTTTTCGCCCACACGATCGTGATCGAACGACCTAGAGCATGGAAGGGAGTTTGGTGGGTTTTGGGCTGGTTTTGAGGGGGGTTTTGCTGCACACACAAATGGACTTTGCGGATGCCCGGTTAACCGTTGGAGTACCAAACGACCTCCAAATGGAACAAAACTTGACCGGTGGTCTCCGGGTGGTATACTAAGGCCACTTGACAAGCCTCGGTCCATTCCGAGAACGTTTGACACCCGCACACGAAAAAAAACAAGAGGGGTGCACCAGAGGAGATGGGAGCGCCGGATTGGAAAACGGACAACGGGGAAAATGCTCGGATGCATGAGACGAACACGTATGCAAATGCAATGCACATGATGACATGATATGATATGCATGACATGAACAAAATGCAAAACGAAAGACAAAACCCAACCACGGAGGGAATATCATAACACATAGCCGAAAATGGCAAGAGTCGGAGTTACAAATATGGAAAGTTACATCCGGGGTGTTACAGAACAGGACCCCCGTTTCGACCGTAGGAGGTCCGTTTCGTCCGTTTTGCGGTACGCCACACCCCTCCCGATCAACAGGACCCCCGTTTCGACCGTAGGAGGTTCGTTTCGTCCGTTTTGCGGTACGCCACACCCCTCCCGATCAACATGACCCCCGTTTCGACCGTAGGAGGTCCGTTTCCTCCGTTTTGCGGCACGCCAGACCCCTCCCGATCAACAGGACCCCGTTCCGAACATAGGAGGTCCGTTTCCTACGTTGTGTGGTATGCCAGGCCTCATTTCCATCACCTGTTCCGTCCAATCCCTCCCGATGAACACGACCACGCATTCCGTTCCGACCCAGTCGGTTGGCTCCCACGCGTTCCGTTGCCTCCCGATGAACACGACGCATTCCGTTGCCTCCCCATGAACACGACGCATTCCGTTGTCTCCCCATGAACACGACGACGACGCTGTTTCTCCGTTCCGACCCGGCCATGTACACGAGCCCTCGCCGTACGTATGCGCGAGTAGGCGTTCGAGACCCCGCCCGTATGTACACATACGTGGCCATATTTTCTTTCTTGCACCCTGGCCGCTGTACGTACGCGTACATGCTACGTGCGCGCCTCTACTACGACACGTGTGCGCCTCTACATCCACCAGTATATATGTACGTACACGTTCGCGACCAGAATGACAACGCTACATACACTTCGACCAGGTGGGTCCCGACTGTCAGGCACTTCCTTGCCTGCGAAGATGTAGCTGGTGGGTCCCAGCAGTCAGGGGGCGAATCGTTTTTTTGCCCGGACGCAATTCCTTGTGTGCAAAGATGTAGCTGGTGGGTCCCAGCAGTCAGGGGGAAACTTTTTTCATGAAATACAGTGGCCCGTCTGGTGGGTCCCAGCTGTCAGGTGGAGGAATCATTATTTTCCGCGTAATAAGGAGGCACTTCCTTGCTGCGGCCGTGGACCCAGCTATCAGCCTCTCCACGTACAGTCCACGTCCGATGGAAGTCGTTCCTTGACCACGTTGACCACGCCGCACCGAGAGCACCAGGGCGGTGGACGACGGCGAGGCCTAGGAAGGGGACGACGGGGAGCCGGGGAAGACGCGGTAGTGGAAGCCCGCGCGGAGAGGAGTACGAGGGTTCACTTGTTCGGCTGCGGTGTGAGGCTGCCGTCGCCGCAGGGCCTGGCCAGCGGTGGGAATAGTAGGGGGCGGTGAGGCCTCCGCGGCAGCACAGCCGGCCACGGGAGGCAGGAGCATGCGGCACGACCGGCGCTGCTTTGGGCGGCTGGAGCAAGAAGACCAAAGGTTGAAGAAGCACTACGGCCGTTGGATGGACATCGTACGGTCACTGGAGCTAGAATCGTTCATATTGACTAAAGTTGACAAAGGCCCCCATCCTAGTCAACTTAGTAGGCCCACAAGTCAGCCTCCCACCATGGTGGGTCCCAGCTAGCAGGGGGAGTATTCATTTTTTTGTGCGTAATAAGGAGGCACTTCCGGTGGGTCCGAGCTGACAGCGGGGGGAACGTTTTTTCGCGAAATACGCTGGCCCGTCCGGTGGGTCCCAGCAGTCAGGGGGGAAACGTTTTTTTCACGAAATAAGGTGGCCCGTCCGGTGGGTCCCTGCTATCTGGTGGAGGAATAATTATTTTGCGCGTAATAAGGAGGCACTTCCTTGCGGCTTCCTGGACCCAGCTGTCAGCCTCTCCACATACAGTACTCTTCCGATGGAAGTCGATCGTTGACCACGTTGACCACGCCGCGCCGAGAGCACCAGGGCGGTGGTCTGGACGACGGCGAGGCCTAGGAAGGGGACGACGCGGAGCCAGGGAAGACGCAGCAGTGGAAGCCCGCGCGGAGAGGAGTACGAGGGTTCACTGGTTCGGCTGCGGTGTGAGGCTGTCGTCGCCGCAGAATAACAGGGGGTGTGGGTGAGTAGAGGGATGGCCTGGCCAGCGCTGGGAGTAGTACGGGACGGTGAGGCCTCCGCGGCATCACAACCGGCCACGGGAGGCATGAGCATGCGACACGACCGGCGCTGCTTTGGGCGGCTGCAGCAAGAAGACCAGAGGTTGAAGAAGCACTACGGCCGTTGGATGGACATCGTACAATCATGGCAGCTAGAATCATTTATATTGACTAAGTTGACAAAGCCCTTGGTACGCGTCAACTTAGTAGGCCCACAGCTCGGATTTGGCAGAGAACATATAGCCCATTTGCGATTTGTAAGAATGTACAGCCCATTTTTTAATTCTAATGGAATTTACTACAGCCCATTTAGAGTTTGTTAAAAGTACAGCCCAACTTCTAGCTAGGACAATGATTAATAATTTCAAACAACCGCTCAAAACAGAATTCAAAAAAAATTCCCACATTTTGATGGGATCCGAAATATTTTTATCCGGAATTTCTAGTCAGGTTAAATATAATTTCAAAATAAAGTTGTATTACGTTAAAATCCAACGAAATATTGCGCGCGCAACAAGTAATGAAATTAAAATTTTCAAATTCCAAAAATAATATATTTTTCAAACTAATTACGTGTTTGGTGCATAGTAACTGTCCAGTTATTATAATTACATCCCATTTATTATTTCTTAAAGTCCATTTTCTTGTTAAGCCTAATGCATACCTCCTAGGAAAGTTTGCAGCCCAGCGGGGCGGATAATAACAAGTTGACCCGGATAATGTGTACAACTGTCGGCCCAGTTGCATTGCTGATGTTGAAAAAAAAGGCCTGTGTAGTACAGTACAACCTAACATGGTTACTCAGCCCACATTCAGCGACGCCGGAAAGGCCCAAACAAGGCTTCTGTACAACTTTTTGAAGTCACTGAGCTCAATTAATAACTTTAGAAAAAATTTAGATTACAGTGGAACCTAATTAAAAGCTGTCATGAGCAAATAAATAATTCAACGGGTCCCACTTGTGCGTGTGCGCGTGTGTGTGCGTGTGTGTGTGTGAGAGAGAGAGAGAGATAGAGAGAGAGACCCATCGGTCGATGCTCGTAAATACATCTTTCAGCCATATGCATTGCTGATGCTCAGTAAAAACTTATATAGTTGACACAATCATATAGAACATCATAGCACACTGAACTTGCATACAAAAATTTCACGCAGGCGGCACAATCAGGATGGAAGCAGTGGATCGCTACGGGAAGGGCTATGTTGAAACCAACGAAGTCGTACATAACGGTTCATCGTCATTATCAATGACGGGGAAATATCTTGAATGTTGTGCAAAGAAAACAGACAGACAACACAATAAGTTCTCCTAGCACATTAAGTTGACGTACAGCCCTTTCTAAAAAAAGTTCAGGTACAAAATTAGAACAGGTCACAATCAAATGTACTGGCATATCAGTGCTTCACACCCATAGCTCGGATTTAACTAGTATCTGACAAGATTCAGTTGTTACCTCAAATTAGAGCATATCCAGGCAGCCAGCCCTGCCTCTTCTCCCAAAGAAGCAGTGGCCTCCGCCGCGCGATGGAGTAGGCCATGTGCCATCCATCGTTCCGAGGAACACGGGGAAAGTCTGACGTTGACTCCTATAATGGATGTCGTCGACAGACCCTGGCACCAGCAGCGGCGGCAGGACTTTGATTGATGGATTGACCACTTCTTCGACATGCACGAACACTCGATACAGGTACATCCCTAACATGGTCCGCGGCGGCCTTGGTGGCGACGAATAGTACAACCCCGGTTCCTGCACCGGTATCTCAACACCAATCACCTTCGGTATGGTGGACGGCTTCTTCATCCATGCCATAACCGTCAGAGCCCAGCTGTCTGGAGGAACAAACATACTTACGAGCTCACCTCCAAGGTCGTTGATAAGCTCGTTCATGGACTCACTGTTCCAAGCACGTCGAGGCATGTCGTGGAAGGTAAGCTTTGTTAAAAACTCAAGCTCAGAGGGCACCGAGCCCCATCCTGGGTGCCACCGATCAAAGCTCACCAGCGCGCCATCGCAGAACAAACGCCGGGAAGATTCGAACACACGACTGCAGTCGAAAGTTGTCCGGAACCTGACGAAGAAATCAGCCGGTGGCGGACAGACTTCGACAAGCAAGTCACTTATTTGGATGCCGTGCGCAATGCCAAGAACTTTGACAAGGTCGTCCGGCGAGACGGGAGGCCGGTCGCCGTTGATGGTTACCATCAGCACTTTGCCGGCAAACTGGTCGTCCAGCGCCACCATGCCACTGTTGAGCGACAGCACGCAGCGACCGAAGGCAGGACGGACCTCAGGATGATAGTGCGCTTGAGTACAGGGAGTACAGGAGGGGGATTTGGGGGAACTGGAGTAGGAATCGAGATTCCAGAGGTGGGGGAGGGGCGGGAGACTGGGGATGAAAAGGTAGCATGAATTTCGAGCACGCGCCAATATGCTCTCGGCGCGCAAGCGCACGAAAACACCGGTGGCGCCCACATGTCGGCCTAAGAGTCCTTATTCTTTCTTTTTTGGAGAGCCCGGCCCTTTTTTCAGGATCTTTTGAGAGCCCGGCCTGAGAGTCATAATTGACCTGTTTGGCATTGCGTTACTACTCGGCCCATATTCAACGACACCTCACTGGCCCAAACAAGTGTACATGATCGAAAAGACACTGAGCTCAAATTATATAACTTGAAAATGGTGATGCCCTCATTTAGCCCACCCGTAGTTCGAGACAATAAACAGTTCGAAACAACGATATATACAACATTCAAACACCGACTAGTGACTACTACTGACATAAACAACAAGACATGATAGTTCATAAGAAGTCTTGCTACTCTCGTGATCCAGACGAGAATGACATTCTAAACAGAAGCAACTATTACATAGTAAGAGTGACATAGATGAGGATGACCAAATGACAAGGAATATGCATAACAAAAGAAAGAACTACCCATCCAGAACCAGCAGCAAAGACAACAAAGTCATTCGAAGAGATGATCCAACACCATCATAATTTGCAGCCCCGCTTCAGCGACCAGTGATCCGGAGACACCAGTACTCCACCCTTTCGATGCAACAGCCCAATTACCTATCGACCTGAAGGCTTGAACCACATCACTGCCTGTCGTAATTGAGACATCCAAGGATCAAAGTTAATTCGGATGCCTTTGTCATTCTCACCTTCTTTTGGCTGCAGGTTGTATCATTGACAATCAGGGGAGTTTGCTCCCGAACTCCTAGGGCTCGCCGTGTAGACACAGTTTTCCATAGCAAACAGAGCCTCTCTGCCATCAAGGTCCTTGCCAACAGTGATCTCCTGGTTAATCGGATAATTGATTCCGAGAAACAGAGAGTGTGAACCAAGGCTGTTTACCCGCCTCCAACTAAAAAATCCTAAAGGCCCCAACAAGCTGGTATCCTACTCATAGACGTAACAGCCACTGTCCGGATACTCACATATTACACGGTGCTTGTATACAGTGGGGTTTTTGCAATATAACTTTTCTGGCTCATGTGTCCGAATGATCCTCAGTCTTTTGCCGTCGTCTGATCGAGCGAGGAACCAGTTGTGCTTCCCTGTTTTTGGCAAAGGTGGTGTGATTACAAAGGGCAGTAAATGTAGGGACACTGCATCATATCAAAAAGGACAGGCATTGTTAATGTAAGATCAGCATTGTTCAGAGTATGAGTAGGATAATGCAAGAAACATCATTGATATGTCCCTGTTGGAACTGGGAGGAAAATACAGGGAAATGTATACTGGGTTCAAAAATATAGAAGTGCCATGCATGGTTATACTCATGTTATCTCGCAATCGATTCTTCACAGGAAACTACCATGTCATGCATGTTATGTACTCCCTCCGTTCCCAAATATTTGTCTTTCTAGGCATTTCAAATAGACACAACATACGGATGTATGTAGACATATTTTAGAGTGTAGATTCACTCATTTTGCTCCGTATGTAGGCACTTGTTAAAATCTCTAGAAAGACAAATATTTGGGAACGGAGGGAGTAATCATGTTATGTCCTCACAAACAAATTCTTCAAGGTAACTAACAGACCATGCATTGTTATATACTCGTGTTCTGTGGGCAAAATTTTTGTGAGGATATTATTCTAGCCATTGATTGCTGAAGGGCGAATATAGGTATGTACACATGGTAAGCATTGCAGGATTTCACTACCTCCAAATATAGAGTTCTCCATATGCACATTTACTTCCCTAATGTATGGTTAGATGAAACCAACAGTGTGGTGCATGTTTCTACATCATGAAAATGAGGAAACTAACATGGTCATTGATACACACTCATATTTAGTAGTAGTATATAGATTACTGTAAAATAAGGATAATATCCATATATTCCGAACCGTTTGATTATTCAGGGCACAAATTGGCTGTAATGACATGGTCACAATCGCATGAATTAACTCATTCCAAATATAGCTAATTTACGGCGTCTCTAATACATTGCCATAGTTCTACTCAAATTCTGCTCAAACAGGGATATGCCAATCATCACAAAAAGTTCAAACAGTGTCATGGTGTCATCATTAACATGAGATGGAAACAACTTACACGCGCCGTCCCAGCAATACGTGGTGCCATCTGCTTTGTCGATCGCGTAGATGATGCCATTGTGTTCAATAGCATCACAGAAGTGTGTATCAGCTTTGACGATGATCCACTGCGAGCCGAGTTGTCTCCAGCTAAAGAAGGCACCGGCGTAAAGATAGGCGAGTCCGCGGTCGAACAAGGCAATTAGCTTGAAGTCTGCGTAATTCGCATGTCGTGTGGGCACTTGGCAGATTACAATCTTCTGCAAAACAAGGTCCGTCCAACTGACGTAGTAATCTAGATGACTTGGACCGTGATGGTAATACTCTATATAATCCAACGGGGGAAGGATAATCTCATGGGAGGTCTGGAAGTTCATGAGCACCAACTTTTTACCGTCTTCTCTGAAGGCAGCCATCCAGTGGGAGTTCATGCCGACCCAGTACATACCTGCCAAGAAGTTTCGGCGATGGTGATCGGATCGATGTCGAGGGAAATGATGTACGGCGACCCACTACATACCTGCAAAGAAGTTTCGGCTAATGGAGATCGGATTGAAGTTGAGGGGCATCATGCACGCCACCGTATCATGGTGAGCCAATCTCGCAAGACCAAATAGCAGCAAGCAGGGTGTCTTGAAAAGCTTAGGCCTCGCTTCGACGATGGCCGTGTGCATGTTCCTCGAGCATGCAGCCAGCCACAGGGCGCTCAACATATCCATACACGAACAACAGAGGTCGAGGATGTCACTTGGGAGATTGCTCCAATCGCGGCTCATATGGATCCTGCGCGGTTCGCGTTCGGCGATGGTGGAGTTTGGAAGGGGGCTTGATTTACGGGGGAGAAGGATGTCGGTGCTGGAGCGGCTAGCGAGGGAATAGTGGTACTGGGGGAGGCGAGTGAGGCGACGGTACACGGGGGCACAGTGAGATGGAGACGGAGACGGAGACGGAGAAGGATATGGAGATGGAGTGGTGCTATGGGAGCGGAGAGGGAGACGAGGCGCCAATGTGTTGTACAGCGGCGGTGACAGACTGCACAGTGCACAGGGTGAGGCTGACTTTGGTAACCCGAACACGCCGCCTGGACTAGTGTCAGGCGCAGGGTGTTGTCACTTCACTGTGAGGACCGGATGAATAGTATTTTGACCATCAAGTGTACCACAGTTGTACTACTACTACTACTAGTAGGAACATGAGTACTCCAGTATTGTATAGCGGAAATAGGTCTCCCGTGCTAGCATGCCTGTTCACTTCATCGTTCAGGTATCATCCATATTGCGAGCAGAACCAAATTCTCGTGCATGCCCAATCAACGCCGTGCCGCGATGCATGCAGTGGTCGTTCTGGTGCATCAAGGACGGCATGCAGATCGTTCCACACTTGAGAAGAGGAAAAATGGAAAGGTAGAACGCGGCAGCAGAGGAAGAGAACGCTGGCTAACGAGGCTGGGAGGGGATCGAGCAGGAAGTTAATGCTCCACACCTAAAGGTTTTGGGAAAACCTGATTTTCATAAGGTGACTTATACTCACCTAAACGGAGGGAGTATTCCTTAACTAGAGAATGTTGTGTCTCCCACTCACGCGCTCAAAAAAAAAACTATGACACATTTTTTTATCTGTTTGCATAGGTCCCACCTATCAGGAAGGATGGGCACGTACACGAACAGGTATGACTCATCAGTCTACCCGCATAGCCTTTTCGTTTAGTCTACCTAGTCGTCTAATCAACTGCCTGCACGCCACTTCTCCCATTTACTTCTCCATCGGGAACCGATTCTCCTCGGCTTCTTCACCTCCCCTTCGTCTTCATTTGCATCCAAACCCTACTGTGTTCACATTGTTTTAACCTCTTTAAATAATCATCTACTACTTCAGTTAGACTAGCCATCTAATCCTAATTCTCCAAACCATAGCCCTCCGTTCCAGCGGTTCCAAATGGCGAAAGAGATCGAGATGCAGGTTTTTAGTGTCCAACATGTCCTCGTCGAAGGATCGATGCGCATAGTTGCCACCGTCATCGTCCACCCAAGGGTTGTTCGGCAGTGGATCAACAATGTATCCAACTCCCTCAAAAAGGTAGAGACGAGGGTCATCGGTCTCGACGCAGAGTACACGGAGCGTGCCCCTGGGAAGATCCAGCGTGCCGCCGTCCTTCAGCTGTGCCTCGAAGATGATGTTTTGGTGTCTCGGGAGGACGTATACTTCTGTGGGGCAGCCATCGAAGGGGACAAACAGAAGCTGGAGCCGTACAACCTTGATTTGAAAAGCATCGCTGACCTAGAAACCAGAATCAAAATTCATGTAGAAGATTGTGATAAACAGACACCATCCCTATTCGACGTAGCAAATTTTGTGCTCGGTACAAATCTTCAGAAGGGTGACGAGACGGTGGCATTAAGTCGTCTGGATGGGAGAATTATCCCTTGACGTACGAGCGGATAAAATATGTTGCCCTCGATGCCCGTGTGAGTTTCGAGATAGCTGCAAGGTCCAAAGAGCTTGTTGCGAAGCCGTCTCCCATAGAGAATGAGAAGAAGAAGAAGAAGAAGAAGAAGAAGAAGAAGAAGAAGAAGAAGAAGAAGAAGAAGAAGAAGAAGAAGAAGAAGAAGAAGAAGAAGAAGAAGAAGAAGAAGAAGAAGAAGAAGAAGAATAAGAAGAAGAAGAAGAAGAAAAGGCTACACCAGCAGGAGGGCATTATGGATGGATGAACTATTTCCTCTCTTGTAAAAAAATTTATTCCCTCTCGGTGTATATTGATATAGATGGACTATTTTGATGGTGTGCATGTCTTTGGAACAGAGTAGTAGCGTGGGTCCGCCTGACTATACGGAACTATTTATCCGCATATTTAGCTTTCTCTGCTACTCCTTCCAGTGATCGGTATGCAGTGCATGTGTCCGTAGACATGACATCTTGTCCATGGAAGTTCAACTACGGCGACCATCACGTTTCATCTCGCGATTCCCACGACGCCTCTCCAACCCACGGCACCACGCCCCCCGACGTGCACCTCACCCCTCTTGGCCGCACCGCCCCTCTGCCTTTGTGTGCATGACATGTGGGGCACCTAAAATGCGGCAAGCATCAAGTTTCTACCACAGCCACCCGCGATTCCCACGACGCCGCTCGAACCCATGAAACCACACGTCCCCCGACCTGCGGCTCACCCCTCTTGGCCCCACTGCCCCTCTGCCTACGGGAGCATTACATGTGGACTAGTCACCTATCGGGTCCACATGTTATTGACTCAAAGGTAGGTGTACTAAGGCCCTGAAGCTCAGTCCCGACGGCCCTGAGAGGGAAATGTAACTCCTGCGCCAGGGCTTGTGGTGCTCCCGCAGCATGAACTCGTGCCAAACTCGAGATTTGTTTCTTTACTATACATGCACGCAACGATTTAATGGACATTGTAATCTCAACATGTGATGGGGAGCTCTAAATTTGAATTTGAAACTTATAAAACGAAAAGATTCAAAAAAAATAAACTGGGAGAGAGGGAGTATATCATAGGATGTGTCCCATACAAAATAAGTCCCCTGGTTTGTCACCGTGAAGATGCGGTCAGAAAGGAGCACAGCGTCTTCCTACTCGTACGGCAACAAATCGGCTGCAGACAGCATGGTCCGCCTTTGACCGCCATGTGCAAGGTTCGTGCTATCTTATTCAATCTCACCGTGGTTCCATCGTACCAATTCATGCGGTGGCCCGTTGCATGGCTGATCCCAATGTTGGACAAAGGTTCTACGGGAACGGTGTCACCGTTGTAAATGTTGTGCAAATTGATGTTGGTACCCTCCCGTACATATGCAAGCCAATCTCCACTCGCACCGAGCCTAACCTGTGAAACAGTGGGCAGGGGGAGAATTAGGAAATGGACACGGAAGTAGTCTTTAGAATGCATTTACTACGTGATCAAACTCATCTTACCTGCTCATCGGAGGAAATCCGAGTGCCCCTCAACGTCGGCATCTCAAGCGGCGTCAACTTGCAACTACGGCCACGCCGCGCTGGAGAGACCCCCAAGGAAACATCCTCGTGTGTTCCACGGAACATCAAGATGCATTTGTATGAGTAGCTTATCTTGTGAGAGAAAAGGATGAATGAGGGAAGGCCTCTAGAGATAGAGATGGACACTACTACTACCAATGTGCTGGCCCGTGCGTTGCAATGGATCCAAAGTAGTAGAATAACACTTGTTCACGTGCTTGAAATATAAACACTCTAGTTTTGATATACATGTGTCAGCAGAAATGACAACTTGTCCATGGAAGTTGAACCACGGCGACCATCACGTTTCTTGTTTCTATCACTGCCACACCCACACGCGATTCCCACGACGCCGCTCCAACCCACGGCACGACGTCCCCCGATGTGGACATGGATCCTCTGACGTGGCTATCACTGCCTTGCCCTGCCTTTCCTTCGCTGACAGGTGGGACCCACGCTTATGGGCCCACATGTCAGTGACAGAATGGTAGGATTGTTCGCGTCAGGGGATCCTCAACCCCCCGACGTGCCCCTCATCCCTCTCAGCCCCACCGCTCCTCTCCCTTTGTGTGCATGACATGCGGGCCAGCTGAACTGCGGCGACCATCAACTTTCTACCACAGACACACCCGATTGGACGCGGTTTGCCTGCTCCGCTGTTGTGCTCCGATCCGTACTCCCGCACCATCGAATTTTCATCCAGCGGCTGTGACACATTTCGTCCCGGGCATCAATCCTCAGCTGGAGTACTTATGTACTACAGGTAGTACCCACCGGTGTGGCCATCTACGCCTCGTAACGCCCCGACGCCCAGCTGTGGCACCCTCGCCACGGCCACGCCACCACCGGCCGGTTCATCTCGAACGAGTGAGTCGTGAACCATGCCACCACCATGAGAATGACATGTGGGCCAGCCGCATTTAAGGTCCGCATGTCATTGACTCATAGGCCGGGCACTAAGCCACTGAAGTTCGGTCCCGTGGGCCCCGAGAGGGAAATCTAACTCCTGCGGTAGGCCTTGTGGTGCTCCCGCGGTACGAGCTCGTGCCAAAACTGGAATTTGTTTCTTACTACTACCAACTAGTACTAGTAAGGTACACGTGCATTGCACGCATGAGATTCTGGTGGTTTGTGCATTATGCTTCTACATGTGGAGCTTTCTGGATTCTAACATGTGGCAAAATCTGGTGGAATGTAAGGTTAGGCAAGTTTGATTAACTTAGGTGAGTGTTTGGTTCAAGCCACACCTTAGGCAAGCCACACTAAGGCCCCACATGACATACACACAAAAAATGTGGCAAGATTCCCTTAGGCTTGCCAACTTGTGGCTCTCATTTTGAAGAACTAATAACTTTGCCTAAGCTTAGTTGTGGCAAAGTTAGTCATGAATTAAGTTCAACCATGGAGTCTTCTAGATTATACATGTGGCAGAACTGGTGGATGATATCCAACGGCCAGTAGTGCTTGGATTTTCCATCTTTGTACCGTCGGATTGGCTTCATCCAATGACCAACTTTCAAAGTTTTTCACACACTATATAGGGGGTATAGATATAGATGTGCCGGTCCGTTGCAATGGATCCAAAGTATATCTATTTAGTGGAGTGCACTCTAAACACATTATCTATTTATTTTTCTCTAACCTTCCGTAGCCATGCAACCAAGCCACATAAGCTTCATGGGTGCCCCCCACATCATACTATTCATACTACGTTGATTGAAAAAAAGATAAATCACCCAAAACAAGATCTTCCCGTTTTTTGTTCCTACGATGTTGTGTTGTGCACGTACCTACTAGTTGTATAGTGGTAATACTAGTAATATAGTATTAGGAGTACAAACTTGGTACTAGTAGGAGTAGTACTTGTACGGAATGCTCCTACTCTATCAACGAGCCCCGTCTGACACCAAATTTCTTGGCTTCCGTGCTACAGCTAGATCTTCCCCTCGTTTCTGTTTTCCAACCCGGCGGCGGGCTGGGTGTCAGTTTGCTCAACGGCGGTCCCACATGAAAGTGAAAATGATAGGCAACACGCCTTCCCTAAGCTATGTGTCGTGCCGGACAGGCCGTGTTGTACTCCCGATTCCCGGGCGTGTGGGGGTGCGACGCGAACGCGGCAGGCCTTTTCCTTTTACCAGCAATGTGCCCGTCCGTTGCCACGGATCCAAAGTAGTAGAATAGTAGTATTTGTTCACAAACTTGAAAGAAATCACTATTGTTTTGATATACTCCTAACATATTACTCCCTCCGTACCTAAATATTTGTCTTTTTCGAGATTTCAAATGGACTATCACATATGGAATATATAGATATATTATAGTGTTTCTAGCAAGATGCCCGCGCGTTGCACGAAGTTGATGGAAAAGGTAAGCACAACTTATAAATTGACGGATGGAGTACTAGTTACAGTGATGCATATAATTAAGCAAAGGGATCGCACATGTCGGTATTGACTGGAACGAGAATGCAACAGCACAATAAGAATTAAGGCCACGATGATGCAACCGCAGTGGTGGTTACAGAAGGCAAGAAGAAAGATGGATCCACGAACGTAGGACCTCCTCCTCCTCAACTTAGTGCGTCGGGCCACCGACCGACGGCTAAGGAGCGGTGGCTTTTGTGGCGAGGTCGAGGTGCTTCTCAGCAAAGGCATCCAAGGCTTCCAGCCGATTGAGGAAGTCCAACATCATAGCGTCCTCACTGGCCTTGTAGATACCTATGTACACGATTTGCTCGTACACGTGGATGTGTAGGTCGACGAATTCTTGCAGGGCGAGGCGCCTCGCGGCGAGCGCGACCTCCAGGTGGACATTCTTCGTGACGTCGGCGGGCAGTCACAGGGCCACTAGTGCTTGAAAGAGGTTCCGACCATGGAGGCCGATTAGGGTGGCAGGCAATGAGGAGCCCGGGCGCGTGGGCTGGAGGAGTACGGCGATGTCGTCCGCGAGCTTCTTGAGGATGGTGAACTTGTTGCTGGTGGCAACGATCATCTGGTCCAACTGAGAGTCATAGTTGGCATCGACAGCGGCCATCCACTAGCCGGTCTCCAACACCGTCTGGAGACGATCCTCGGCGCCATGCCGCAGGCCGGCGTCGTGGACCATTTGGCGCAGCCGCTGGCCGCTCACGCGCATCGCCGCCATGGGTCTGGAGTGAGCTCTTTTGCGCTTAGTGTAGGTGCTTAGGCAAATGCTTAGGTGCGTACGATGTGGTAGATGCATTGGAATGGAGGGGCGCCTTTATATGAGGGCACTGAGGGCAAACTGCATTGCATTCACATCGTGCAGCCTCTTTTCCCGGACCTCCTCCCATTACTTCCCTCATGCATTAATTGAAGGAGGATGCATTGGTCGTTCAACATATCAGGAACCGCTACTCCCTCCCTCGTCTGCATTAAAGCCGTATCGGGAACTGCGCCGCCCGCTGTCAAATCGAATACTCCCTCCGTCTAGGTGAGTATTAAGTCATCTTACGAAAACCAAATAGTAAACACATAGGCGTGGTGCATTAACTCTCACGTTGTTTCTTATTTTTTGACATAAATAGAGGAATCAACCAAGAAGAGATGTGGGGCTTGTATGCTTGTAATGACTTGAGACTATCAAACATGACATGCAATGGTCAGTTCGTTGCACAAGAACAAATACAACCCACATCAGCACACACGCATCTTATATAGCATCACATCCAATGGCTATAAAAGATGAATGAGACCAAATTATATCTCATCTAGATGAGTTCTAGCAAAACTGTATTAATAATACTTAGTACTCCTGCGCCATGTATCATATATTAGTATCATGTAGTACTTTATTTATTGCCATGTATGACACATAGTACTCAACTCTCTCTCTTTCTTCATTTAATTCTATGACACCTCATCAAAATTGCTAAGGCTAGTACCATTACAACCAGCCTTAGCAAATACTAAATATTAAGTTCTTTCGTTTTCCTCTCCACCTTGGTCACCTAGACGGAGGGAGTATACTACGTGGGCTTTTCCTGCGCGGTAGGCGGGGCAGTTCCGCCTAGTCGGTTCGACAGAGACGCGAGAAGACGAGGGAGTAGGCTGCTGCAAACGTAGGGCTGTGTGATTTGACAGCGAGTTACTGCTGGACAGGTGGGGCCCCGTGATTTGAATTGCCATTATCATTTTAACTGCGGCGCTACGACCGGCGTGAGTCTCCCGATTCCTGACCACCTCCATACAGGTGCCTCTCCCAATGCTCCACCATGTAGTAGAGGCTGGCTCTTGCATGAGAGCCCACTTCTCCACTTTTTCCTTGCCTCTCTTTCCTCCACATATGCAAAAATGACATGTAAAGCGCACTATTGTACTTACTTGCTCCTACAGGTGCTTAAGCTTGCCACATAGGCATAAAGTCTGATGTGGCAAGTTAATCAAGAAGAGAGAGACTAGTTTGGTGACCCAAGGAAGAAACGGTGCTAAGCGCGTGTACCTAGGTGAAAAGACAATTTTGAGTCTATAGCTAATTAAATGAAGCAAACTTAGCAACACCATTTCATTGGAAGAGGTCACTCCTTGGCAAATGCAATAAATACTAGTACTCCCTGTGTCCCATAATATAAGAACGTTTTTGGCACTACACTAGTGTCAAAAACGTTCTTATATTATGGGACAGAGGGAGTACGAAGAAAGAGATAGAGAGAAGTAAAAAAATACACTTATAGCCAACCTTATAGCCAAAACCTTCTTGTAGTATGAGTGACTAAGTGATGACTATGTATGACATGCCAACATCAGATAGCCTAACGCACCGTGTTAAATCTCCAAGGGCGCGACCGCACGAGCGACGCGACGGTCGTGGTAGGCGTGAACACGATACGGGCTGCTGGCAGCCCTTGGATCTGAGATCAAACGGTCGCATGCTAAGTTGCTGAAAATTTGCAGAATAACCCTCCAGGATAGGATATTCACCCATAGGTCTAGAATCACGCCATGCAACCGTTCGATCTCAGATCCAAGGGCTCTCGGAAGCCCGTATCATGGGAGAATGGAAAGCCACTACCCTGCCGTTCGCACGCTGGCAGTTCGCTCCTACTCGTCCCCGCACGTCCTTCAATACTACGGCGGTTCGCTCCTAGTCGTCCCGTCCATTCACATTACGGCAGTTCCACTAATCCTAACCCTCCTCCCAAATCCATGGCGTCCCAAATCTCCCCGATCGGCGGTGAGTACAAGGTTAGAACCATCACCGGCGATGAGTTCGATGTCAATTACACCCGTTCTTCCGCGACGGTGAAAGGATGCCTTTCTCGCTTCAGACGCATGTTCGAAGACTCAGATGATGAGTGGGTCGCTGGGCTAGATGTTGAGTACACCACAGTCCTGGGACGAGAGAAGGATCTAAAGGACGAAGAGAGGAAGAAGCCCGCCGTGATCCAGGTTTGCGTGCATGACTTATGCTTGGTCTACCACATATGCCATGCCGACGTTGAGTGCCAGGATTTTAAGGACTTCCTCGAGAGCAACCTAGTCAAATTCGTTACTGTAGACTTTGGTAACGACAAAGAAGTCCTGCGTCGGATATGCCTCATTGTAGGCAACACCTTCGACCTCCAGAAGAATCGGCTGGTGTCCTCTCGGCAGCCTTCAATGCTGACCCTGGCAGGAGCCATGGTTCATCCTTCATACGGTAAACTGGAGAAACCTCGATACACGTTTCATCGTCATGCATGGCAGCGGAATGTACTAGATATAGACCACATCCACTACGCTGCAATGGATGGCTACCTTTGCTTCAATATCTACAAGGGTTGGATGAAGAGCAACAGCCAAGTGTGCAGTTCAAGCAAAGAAGTATCAACCAAGAGGAAGAGGGACAAGGACGAAGTCAAGGACGTGGACGAGGACTCTGAGTAAGGTGGCAGTGTCGTTGCTCATGGTGGTTCTAATGCAGTGTCTACCGGAATAGTTGCAAAGTTTAATTTCAGGTGTGCTTAATTTAATTTGAGGGGTGTGTTGTGCTGAGCCCCCAGCAGAACTATGTTATGTTTCTTCTTGTTACTTTAACTCTTCAGTACGTACATACTAGTATTTCTTACATTTCATCTTTTAGTTGGTATAGTACTACCACTCGTTTCTTCACATTATATACGTACAATATATATGGCCAACATCATATAGCCAGCAGTTTAGTTGTCAAAGAATTTCAGGGTGCTTAGTTTTGTCAAAGAATTCCAGGGTGCTTAGTTTCATTTGAGGGGTGGGTTGTGCACTTGTGCTGGACACCATTATTGTGACAAGCCTTTTTAATAGTACTATATGCATAATTTGGCGACGAGCGCTCTCTATATGTACCAACTTTTTTTAATTTCAAGTTTTGCTCCATGGCGCAATCCATCGATACTACTACTATACAAAAGTGGAGTATATACATTTTTTAAAAGGCTAGAGGGCGGGGCAGTCTAGCTCGGTCGGTTTCACGAGAGGCGAGGGCCTTTGTGATTTGACGGCTCCTTACTGCTGTCAAATCGAATAGTACTGCGCCGCCCGCTGCATGCCCGGCGCCTCCATTAAACCCCTCCGTTAAACCCGCATGCAAACCGAGAATCCTACTCCTGCCACACGTCTGTTCATGAGCAGGCCGGAATTAAACGCAACACCGGCCGAGCTCCTCCCGTCCGCCCTCAGTTTAAACGAGGCCAGACGCCGACCAAGCTCCTACCGTCCGCCCTCTATTTACACGAGGCCAGACAGACAGCGGGCAAGAATCGCACCCCTCCGCCGCTCCCCCATCTCCTCCTTCACCATTTTCTCCACTCTTCCGATGGCTTCCGATGAGCCGTTCTACGGCATATTACCCGGCTGGGTGGCCCGCCGAGCCCTCCGGATACGGGCGAGGCCGCTCGGTGCTTCACCAACCTCGCTTGGCCCGACGGAGCCAGTTGCCGCCCCAAGCAGGCGCGTGGTTCAGCAACTCGCCGCTCCAGTTCAGCTCGATGAGGAGTGGCGAGTTGCTCCACGGCGGCACGGCGGCTAGCACGCCGGTACGGGCGCCGTCGCTGCCGTGTCGTACCGCGCCACCAGTGTCTGCGGTGGCCGCGCCTCCCGTGTCTATGGGCGCGCCTCCCATGCCTGCGGCAGTGCCATGCAGGCAAAGACAGAAGCCAGGTGCGTGGATAGCAACGAGTCGGTGGCCAGCTTCTCCGTGTCCGCCGCCATCATTGAGGAGAAGTAGAACACGGGAGGCCGCCGCCACTTGGTACCCATGAAGGCCACCGCCGAGGCGACGATCGCGGATTCAGGTGGTTTCTTTGCTGCTTCGTCTCTTTCGAGGACCTTCATCGACCCCGCAAGTATCTGACGGACATGAGGAAGACAAAGGGATCCGCGGGCGGCCATTTAGAACTAAAATAAGTCTAGATACATCCATTTCTAGGACAAGTATTTCCGGACGGAGGGAGTATTAATTATACAAGAGAGCCGGATTGGCACCTCTTAGTTCATGTAAATGTAATGAAATCCATCATGTTTATATGAAGATCCGGCTTTTTTATACGAAATCTTTCATGCTTATATGAAATCAGTCCGTGTTTGCACGAATTTCATCTGGTTGGTTAGAGTTGTAAAAATGTATGCCGCTGGCGTTTGATGTCGTCCTCCGCTTAAGGAAGCGGGAGGAAATTTGTCGGCTGCCATTGGAGATGCTCTTTATGCTGGAAATAATAGAGTGACATCCAATCCATTTGAGTTAATTGCCTGTATGATTGTCCCTCTATAAAAAGTTAATTGCATGTACAGTGTACACGTGACTTGCAGGGTGGCTACAGCTTCGTACAGAAAGTTAAAAAGAAACAAGTCCATCCTTAATCTTGTATTTTAAGTACTCTGTGGGTTCCACTGTCAGTACAGTAGCGAAAGAAGTATATATTAAATAAGTAGAGTAATATATAATATAAAAATATAAAGTTAAAAGATAGAATTCGAACTCATGTCATCGCGTTGCGAGCATCCGGCGCTAACCAGCCCAGCACATTTTTTTTGTAGACCATGCTAGAGATATATCTCCATGTCTACTCTTATATATACTCCATTCGTTCCTAAATATTTGTCGTTTTCAGATTTCAAATGGACTACCACATACGGATGTGTATGTAGACATATTTTAGAGTGTAGATTCACTCATTTTGCTCTGTATGTCTTTTCAGGAAGGGGTCAGATTTGTCCTTGATTTATTTATGAGGTATCCAGATGGCACTGCACCGCCAAGAAAAGAGGGTAACATCAAAATTACGGACTACTTTTTTGAGTATGTTGGTAAGGTCTGGTCATAGTCACTTGTTGAAATCTCTAAAAAGACAAATACTCCCTCCGTCTGGAAATACTTGTCATCAAAATGGATAAAAGGAAATGTATCTAGACGTATTTTAGTTTTAGATACATCTCTTTTTATCCATTTTGATGACAAGTATTTTCGGACGGAGGGAGTAGAAAACAGAGTTGGTGATGATGGTGTGTGTGCCATCCTGCAATATAGGCCGTCGGATTTATATCTAACGGATAGGAAAGAAACCATGGAAATTTTGCAAAAATATACCCACACGTCTCTCCACGTTCGCAAATAAGGCCTTCCCTCGTTCAACCTTTTCTCTCACAAGATAAACTACTCATACAAATGCATCTTGATGTTCCGTGCAACGCACGGGCAGCTAGCTAATTTCTTTTAAAATAGTTGCTGCGATAATTGGGTTGAAGTGATATATTTTATGTCTGCCCCCAATGATTTCAGATTCACTAGTAGTAACAAAGAAAAGGTTGCCTTGTTAATTAACAGAAAACAGGGTGAAAACTATCACATGAGACCGGTAAAAACAAGGCACACTGGGTTCAGCGTCATCGTCACTACAGCTGTGCGCGCGCGAGAAGTCTACATATCGAGGGGGCTACCGAGCGAGGCACCGAGACACAATGTTTGAGAGAGAAACCAATTGACAGATTATGATCAGATCGAGTTGTCACCCTTCTGCTGTCATTGTTGGGGGAGGGAGAGAAAGACGTATCGAGAGTGTGCGCGGTAGGCACAGAGGCACAACTAGCGAGTGTGTGTGTTTGAAAGAGGAGTAGATAGATTATTATCAAGATCGATGTGCCACCCTACTCCTTCGGTGCCGGGTAGTGTGTGTGTGTGTGTGTATGTTTGAGAGAGAAGCCAGTCGATGGATTAGTATCAAGATCGAGGTGTCACCCTACTCCTTCGGTGTTAGGAAGTGTGGGTGTGTGTGGGGGGCAGTGACACTCACATATCTCTACTCTTATAAAAAAACAGAGTTGGTGATGATGGTGTTCCTGCCATCCTGCAATATAGGCCATCCGATTTATATCCGACAGACAGGAAGGAAACTATGGCAATTTTTCAAAAAGATACCCACACCCCTCTCCGCATTTGCAAATAAGGCATTCCCTCGTTCATCCTTTTCTCCCACAAGATAAATTTCTCATACAAATGCATCTTGATGTTCCGTGCAACGCATGGGCATATTGCTAGTGGGAGAAGGAGTTTGTGTGACACATATCTAGCTATATTAAGGGATAGGTAGATAGCATATGTGTGAGAGACATTATTATACTTTGAGACATTAGTGGCTGTGGGTGGGCCGAATTAAAGGGGTGGGCGTGTTAGACATAGAGAGTGTGTGTGTTTCTGTGTGAGAGACTTGTAGGACGGGGTAGAAAGACAAATTTAACCCTGACGGAGGGAGAGAAATACATGAAGTGCGCGTGTGTGATTCCGATGCCCACAGGGAAATGAGATATGTATGCGTGTGAGAGAGATTGCACAATTCATTCACGTATCACTATCTAGCGATCGTGGACGTGCATCGCTTGAACATAAGTCAATATCTACTTCGTATCGTGGCCAAAGGTACAATATCGATTCAACGCTATAAAGATTGGACACTCACATATCACATTTTTTCTATTTAAATAAACCTTTTCAGTTGTGCATGCCAAAGTTACAGTGATGTTTCTTCAAACAACCAATGTAGCAATCATGTATATGCACCATTGTTACTCTTGCATTCAAATTCATTAGTCTTGGATGATTTAAGTTTCTATTTTGAAGTAATATATGTAATATTCATATATGAATTCAACGGGTACGCAATTTATGAAATGGAGGCTATGTAATCATATGAGGTAACACTTTTAAGTAGCTGACTACAATATCCATTTCTTTTTGTGCGCCTCTACACTAACACGTCAATGCATTATGTTTAAAGTAAATAACCAATGGCACTAAATTATCTATTTACACGAGAAATACATAGGCTGAGTGTTTGATCCCTTTTTTATGAACGCGCCACCACACCCGTACGATTGGCCGCGCCCGTGTGAACGTCCAAGTTATCGGTGCATCATCCCGAGTTATTGTCTTTTTTTTGGGGTGGACTTCACACCAGTTATTAACTGCTGACGCGTGCCCCGTGTACACAGTCTAGCATGACCTTCCCGCTAGCACGGTCCAAAATTAGTTGAAACTGGATACGAATGATCCCGCGGGCGGCAAAATCTCCCGCCTCCTTCTAAAATTTCCGCCACCTTAGTCTTTAGCATGCGAAATCCCCCTTTTGTCCTTGGTGCACGGAGACCAACAGTTACAATACCGCCCTCATCTACATGATAGGTCGGGGCTGCTTTGGTAACTTCCGGTTCCCCCACTACACGGCACCCCCATTTCCTCTCCCCCTCCCGCAAAAACGACTAACTCCACAGCACCAGAGCATCTTACATCACGCCGTCCGTACTTCATCGCCCTTTCTCCCCTCCCCTCTCAAAACCCTAGACTGCTCATCCACCGGCGTACCATAGCCCAGTCACTGCCAGCGGCGTCCACCTCGCCGGATCTGCTTCTGCGGCCGCATCTACCCCTCCCACCTCCCCTAGAAACAAGTAGACTGCTCATCCACCACTGTACCATAGCCCATTCAGTGCTGGCCTTGTCCACGGCGCCGGATCTGCTTCGCCGGTACTCTCGTCAACCGCCGCGCATCTGCAGCGGCTCATTCGTACTCCCCACCGGAGACGCTTCGTCCACACCCCCCGGAGCCGCCCCATCGACGCCCCCGTCGACGGCCTCTGATCCTCTTCGCCGACACCTTCCTCAACCCTACCGGAGCCGCTTCGCCAACACCTTCCTCAACCCTACCGGAGCCGCTTCGCCGACACCATCGTCAACCCTACCGGAGTAGCTTCGAGGCCACTTTGCCAACTCACAAGTCCACGGCCTCAGATCCGCTTCCTCGCACCCTCATCCAACCTACCGGAGCAGCTTCTGACGCCCCGTCCATGGCTGCAGATCCGCATCGTCGACACCACCCTTAACCCAACCACCGG
>NC_057811.1:311580809-311582622 GCF_018294505.1 Triticum aestivum | reverse complement strand
CGTCAACACCATCCTTAACCCAACCACCGGAGAAGCTTCTGACGCCCCGTCCACGGCCGCAGATCCACGTCGTCGACACCATCCTTAACCCAACCACCGGAGCAGCTTCACCTACACCCTCGTCCACGGCCACAGATCCGCTTCGCCCACATCGTAGTCCACCCTACCGGAGCCGCTCCACAAACACCCTACTCGACGGTTCTAGATCTCCTTACCGGACCCCGACAGCCAGCGCAGCGTCATCACCCTCGACGTTTCTAACCTGATTCCCACCGTCTGGAGAGATGCCAAGCACCCGCCACGGCCTAGGTACTTGTCACCTTTAAACCCGTCCAGCATCACCTGCCCGATGTACTTCAAATATACTAACCGGTCGCTGTTACCTGTTATGCAGCTAGCAAAAACTACAAGGACGATGTTTCTTCTGGATCTAACAGTTTGGCCAACCAAGATCCTGGACTGAGGCATTGCTATGATCTTGTAAGCGCGTCTCTCTCTCTTGTATTGTTCTGTGCCTGCCAGCGTGCTTTGCTAGGATTTTCGACCAGTAATCCCTTTGTGCAGACAATGATTTCTACTACTGGCTGCTAAATTAGATATGTAGATGTCATACATGATACTACCTCGTACCTCCGTTCCTAAATATAAGTCTTTCTAGAGATTCCACTATAGGCTACATACGGAGCAAAATGAGTGAATCTACACTCAAAAATGCATCTATATACATCTGTATGTGGTCCATACTGGAATCTCTACAAAGACCTATATTTAGGAACAGGGGCAGTACATTACACAAAATCGTAGGTGGCATGTAGGAATTCCAGTGCACTACATTAGGCTCCCTTAGAGTGCCTGCTAGTCCAGCATACAGAGTCATGGCTAGTTTATGGTACGCACACAATCGTTAATTGGTGGTTTAAATATGCGCAAGGGATATGCAATGTAGTATCATGTAGAGATGTCTGAAATTAGCCGTGTCAACTTGCAGATAGGGTTACACAATGAAAAAGTACAAGATGTATATGGCAATTTCATGGAACATCGCAAAAAAAGGAGAGGCAGCGGTGAGCCTATACAGTGTGCTATGGTACGTCACTCCTCCATTGCAATCATCGTGACATGTTATTTGTATGCCAGTTCTATTAGCCAAGTTTCTTAGGGACAGTTATTACGAGTTATCCTAAGAAAATAAGCACCTGTGAATATAAGCTCCATGTAATAAGCCAACCAGTTCTTTTCATTGCGTTTTCAGCTTATCTTTGGTATGATCAGTGGAAAGTCTAGATTGCATTATATTTTTTCATTTTGCTGCCCATATGGAAATTAATTTGACTTCCAAACATCACAAATTGAACCCAGTGCAGTAATTAATATGATAGGAAAACAGACCATCACTATTTGCTCAAAATGCAAATACAAAGATACCATCTACTTGGCACAATCTACTTTGGTCAATGTTTTCCATAGAGATCTCATTGCCTAATTTAAACGAAGAACGCATGACCCACATTTAAATGAAGAACAATTATTTATTGAAATTCGATGGTCCAAGTGGCTGGTTATTATCGTATAGCAGCACCACCTGAAAGCATCATATAGCAGCAGCAGCAGCTCATAGCAACTCATCATACAGCAGCAGCAGTCTGCAATTCATCATATACCAGCAGCAGCTCATAGCAATTCATCATATAGCAGCAGCAGGAGCAGCTCATAGCAATTCATCATATAGCAGCAGCAGGAGCAGCTCATAGCAATTCATCATATAGCAGCAGCAGGAGCAGCTTGTAGCAACTCATCATATAGCAGCAGCAGC
>NC_057811.1:311209050-311211326 GCF_018294505.1 Triticum aestivum | reverse complement strand
AAGGTCGATGGCTGGCCTAGAGATATTTGTGGTTTGAACAATATACCTCTGTGTATGCTAGTGCTAGTTCCGGTATCGTTGTAGACGTGTGTGGGTTCATTTATCCAAATGATGCCTTCGTCTCGATTCGCGTTAGTGCGGGTGGTTTCGTCAATAGGATCCACGATGATGTTTTCAACATTAACATTGGTTGGGTCTATTTATCTGATCTTCACATTCTTCCCCAGGTCAGTGATCCATGTTTGAGATCATCAACATTGGCATCTCCTGGCAATGTTCGTCAATGACTCCCTAGCTCTAGCAACGTGCAAGTTAAGACCACGACAATCATCAGATTGTGCAAGTTGGAGACGAGGACAAATTAACCTATTTTCATCACAAGACTCCTTTAAAAGACCGAACCGACAAATCTTGAGATTAAGGAAGTCGCCACAAGCTCCTCATAATTGAGGGGCATGTCATATTGCTAAATAAAACATTAAAAAACCTGAAATAAATATAGAAAAATGCCACCATTCGTATCAAGTCTCCGAGCCCGCAACCTCTATTCATTTTTACACTTACTATATACTGTATATAGTACTCGAAAGGAATCCAAAAATCAAGCAACGGCACCACAAACAATACTTAACTGAACTCTACACTCTAGGCGGTGTGTACGCCAAAGAAGGGGGGCCAATACGGACATACCCGGCCGCACAATCGGCCGGTAGCGTGTGGCCGGCCCCTTGCTTCACCCCTCTTCGCCTTATCCCACCCTCCAAACCGGCTACCGGCCGCTCCCCGCAGCCCCGAGAGGGGTCCAGACCGACACCCGAGCCCACAAGCCAGGGACGCCGAGCTTCGTGGCCCCACAGGACACGTGGAGCTCGCCCGCAGCTCCGGTTCTTGCTACAATAACAGTTTCCCCCGCTTCCATTTCCTCCCTCCCTTTCTTCTCCACTGCGCTGCCCCCATCCGGCGAGGACTCGTCGCGCTCCGTTGGTCTCGCGTCGAAGCGGCGGGATTAAAACCGTGGAGCTGAACCCTAGCGCCGGGGGTTTGGGTTTAGCTGCTGGTGGCTTCCGTGGCGGCTCCGCGGCGGTGGGGTAGGTGAGAGTTCGGTGTCCGACTATGGCGTTGTTTGTTTCCATGCTTCTTTGTGGGGACTCTCTGGGCTCTGCGGGGTTGGTTGGGCCACTGTTCCTTTTCCCCAAAGCCTTGGCTTACCTTCTTTATCCGCTTTTGCTGGGGTAATCTGCCACTGCTACCGTCTGTTAATCCGATACGTATTGATTGATCGGTGAGGCTTTTGAGGTCGCTTTGATCGGCTCTTGGTTCATCTGAGCTTGGATTGGAGTGCAGTTGTGCTGTTAGTTTATTTGGATTTTTTTAACTTTGTTACTTCAGCTGGCCTGCTGGAGAGCTGGGGCTCTGTTGCTCGCTCCTTTTGTTTTAATGCTATCTTCAGTTTCGGTTGATCCATTTTATTCAGGATTGGGTTTTTGGCCATCTACTGTAGTATGTAGTGCGTGCATCATGCATGATTAATATTTTAAAATAAACTGTAATGGTAAAGTTCTGTTCTGCTCCTAAAACTGTATGATTTCTTTCATGTCGCAGAATGGAGTGGAAGCTTGACTAATTAAGTAAGGGCATACGCCGCAAATGGTTGACGCGATGCAGCTGTCAGCCATTCAGAACCAAGATTGTGCAGGCTCGTAGATCCCTTCGACTCCACACAGGGAGTGACAGTTCCAATTCACAGTGATCATGGGTGGCGTCTGTTCAAGGAAGCGAAGCCAATTGGTGGAGGATGACGACGATTCTCTCCAGACACCGACGAGGTTCTCGAAGACCAGCAGCTTGAAATGGCTGCTGCTCACGCTGCCCCGCAGCAGCTCCGATATCTCCCGTAAGGGACCAGGGAAGGGCCCTGGCCGGTGCCCGACACTCATGGAGCTCTGTGTCGCCAAAGTCTGCAAGGTAGTTCTGTGGGCATATGTGTTTTGCTTTGCGGAGAAATGCTGCATTTTTGTTTGATGACGTCAAATGCATATGCAGGATATCAGCAAGTATTCTACTTTTGCTATGCTGCCGAGTGATCTCAGCCAGCAGGTTTTCGATGAACTGGTGGACTCGAACTGCCTCACGGAGGAATCGCTTGAAACCTTTCGGGATTGTGCGCTGCATGTAAGGTTTCTGTTGCCTATGCTTACAAGTGTGATGCTCAATTTAGTCTCATAAGACACTGAACAATAAGCCGGTGGTCTTGATAAAGAAAGCAGTAAACCCGA
>NC_057811.1:310980904-311208754 GCF_018294505.1 Triticum aestivum | reverse complement strand
ATGTACCCCCGGTCTCTGCATCTGGACGATGCATGGAGCCATATTATTAATTATTCACAAAGACCATACAAGGTGGTACATCAATAAGCCTGAAGCCACCATCTTGGCAACGCTGTTGCTACTCCTATCCCCTTGATGAAGGTGTGCCGAATATCTGGGCCTAATACCAAACAGACATCACACCAAAGCCTAACATCTAAAGCCGGGTGTCTCATCCAAACCACTACCTGGAATGGGTCCCATTCCGGTCTGGCACACTCCCAGTGAGCACCGCACGCTGCAAGGGCCGTCACCTCCATCTTCCATCGGTCCATCCTCAGAGCAGAACTGATGCACCGACCTTGCCAGGCCTCTCTGCCATCAACGCCACCATGACGCCAGACAACTTCCTCCTCCTGCGCGAGTCCATCTCCGCGCATCAGACGCCGAGTCTCCACTGCGCCATGCCGCCGAGACCCACCGTCGACGATACGGTTGATGCCACACCGCTCCACCTACATGCCATCTCGCGTCGACTCCGAACTATCAGCAACTCCACCACCCTGAGCAGTCCCCGACCGACGCCTTCAGGAAGGAACACGACACCAAAGTGCCATTGTTGCCCAAACGGAGGAACAGAGGCTTTCGCCTGCGCTCATGGCAGAGGTGGGGGGCGTATGATCCACACCGAAGCCTCGAGGAAGGGAATCGGCGCCGAGGGCGTCGACTTTGGTGCGGCCGCCACGCCGGCCTGGAGTTTCCCCCGGATCCTTGCCCACCCGCCAGATCCGTCCAGGCAGTATTGGCGTCGACTGTAGTCGCTACCGTAGCCAGCACGAACCGGAGTAGATCGAGTCGGAGACGACGCCTCCCATGGAACTCCGGTCGGCCATCGAGGAGCCGCCGTAGCGCCGCCGCCTCCACGTCGCCCATGCAGCCGTCGAAGGCCCCCCATCTGCACCCGCACCACGCACCACCGATCGAGGCCACCGCCCCGATATGGTTCCATCAAACTTAATACTTCTATGTAAAATTAAAGTTATTGATCACTTTATGTGCTCTTTCCTGCTTCGGATATAATCAATAACCTCCTTGTATTGGGATCATATGACACTGAAACCTGATATTTATGAATGACAAGGCAACTTCTCAGATCTAATAAATCGTACTTACAAAATATTCTGAATACTATATTTTGAGACAGAGTTTTGTCTTCGCGGGTTAACTGCTTCTTGTATTTCACTATCAGGACATTTGTTTGGGGGAGTATCCTGGAGTTAAGGATGCCTGGATGGAAGTAGTGGCTTCACAAAGGCAGTCATTATTGTCCGTTGACATTTCTTGCTCTGAAGTTACTGATAGTGGCTTAAATTTTCTTAGTGATTGCTCAAACATGCAAAGCTTGTCATGTAATTACTGTGAACATGTCTCAGAACATGGCCTTGGAGTTTTGTCAGGTCAGTGACACACTACTTACTGAGTTACTCTTACCTAAATGTCTTAGTATTAGATGGGTTTGAGTATGAGCTTGTAGCTGTTACAAACGCTGCAAGCCTAATGAATTATATCCGATTAGGTGTGGAATTGGTTGTTAGATGAAGTTAAACTCCCTTAATGTTGATAAGCCTAAGCTTTCACTTCAAATGGAGAATAATATTCTAACTTTCCGCCAATTAAGTTTTTATTTATTTTGCTATATATTGGATTTGCAGGTTTCTCAAACTTGACATCTTTAAGTTTCAAGAGAAGTGACGGTGTTACTGCTAAAGGAATGAGTGTGTTTGCAAATTTAGTTAATTTGGTAAATCTTGACCTCGAGCGATGCCTGAAGATTCATGGTGGCCTTGTTCATATGAAAGGTATCACCCTTCTGAACATCACATTAATTTACTTACTGCTATAGGTACCTAAAATTTTAAATGCGACCCTTTTGTTTTGGAATGTCATGATGGCATTTGACACCACACTATTCTTGCCCTGTCTTAAATTTGACAACCTTTTGAGTTGTTGATATTGGTATTTGAGAAGCAATTACTGTTTTCAGGCCTGAGAAAGCTGGAGTCACTTAATATGAGATATTGTAACTACATTACGGATTCAGATATCAAGTATTTATCAGGTAACAGAATAGTCTATTTATTTCCTTTGATATTCTCTGCTTTGGTATATCATATGCCGTCTGTCAGACTTAGACCCGTTCTCTGAATAGGAAGGAAGTTTTTAATGAATCTATACCACATATCCCATCCCTGAAAATTTGACAAACACTTCTCTTTTGCAGATCTCACAAATTTGAAGGAACTGCAATTGTCTTCTTGTAGAATTACAGACCTGGGTATTTCTTATCTTACAGGTAAACATGGCTATAACCTGCCACTTTCCTATTTAGAACTTGGTGCTTTAATTTTGAATGTTGGAATGATCTAAGGATCATTGTTTGGTGTTCTATGGGTCAATGCATGATCTGTATTTAACTGCTTGACTTTGATCTGATCCAAAGCTTATGTGTTTACAATTTTATCTGTTTTTTGTAGGCTTGTCCAAGTTAACACACCTAAATTTGGAGAGCTGTCCAGTGACCGCTGCTTGCTTGGAAGCTATCTCAGGTCCTGCAACTTTCCGCAACTTTCCTAATAATGGCTTGTACCTTGATCCACCAGGCTTGAATGCTTCAATTGCTTAGATTTTTCGTCATTTAGTTTGTTAACTAGTAAAATATTTCTTATATTTTTTGGCATTTCATACTATTTTACATTCACGTAAAACATGCTTTACGAGGCTGCTTATTACAGCAAGTAACCGCACAACACCTTATTCATGAGAAGTTTAACAGTTTGATATTGCACAATCCTTTTTTTCTCCCTCGTTGAAGGTCACTGGTAAGTTCAGTTTACTCGAAAACTTAGTAATAGACTCAATAAAAATTGAAAAGAGTAGTCTGATTCTGCTGATTGAAGGATGATTTGGTCCATCTATAGCTGTAGGGGTGGCGAACATAATTCTTTTCCTCCTTGCAAGCCTTTTTGGACTTTAAATTTTAATTAACCACCTTAACTTACCAAGAAATAATGTTCTTCCAAACAGCTCCTAACCGTATCTCATATGTTCTGTTCATTATACGTAAGGTCTCCTGATAGTGCAGAGTTAAATCACTTTGTTTGGTATTTAGCTACCTGGGTTGTTCCAGTGTGGGTGGTTTAAGAAAAAATGTTTTTGTTTTTGAAAAAAATATATTTATTATTTCGAAATTCTGATGTTTAAGTCAAGTGGAACAGATAACAATATCTTTATTCCACCTAAAATGGAGATTGGGGTCAGTGTCCTTAACAGCCTTAGCCAGCCCTATTGTGGAAAACAAGTGCGTTACTTGTTCGGATAGACCAGCCAGTTTCCAGTGGTTTATGAACTTTGGCACTTGTCTTGCATTGGTCACTGATTTATGCGAGTCATATATGATTCATGTTCTTGTGTTTTACAGCTGTCTTGTAAGGGCTGTGTATATCTTGTTATGCAGAGGCTGGTAAACTCTTTATGGATGTATAGCTCGATATGTTGTTAAGAGTCAATTAAATCTCCTGCCTCCTTTGGTTCATAGGATAGGAATATGAAAATCATAGGAAGTGAGATAACATGCATCTCAAATCCTACAGAGAAAGAGATGACATTTGATGCATAGGATAGGAATTTTTCCATTGAGTCTAGGCCAATGTTTTTTTCCCTTTGAAATGTGAAGGATTGATTCCTATCCTACATAGGAATAGGAATCCATTCCTACAAACCAAAGGGCTCCAAAGAAATTTTTCCTACAAAGTTCCTATCCTTTACAATTCCTACAATATTCCTATGAACCAAAGAAGGCCTTATCGGGAAAAATTAGTACTAGTATTGTTTTTAGCTGTAAGATGAAACCAGAATTGCTACAAATTATGCAAGGCAATTACATTTTCATCTTAAAGACATTAAAGTGTAAAAATATAACCTTATGCATCATTTGCTTCTGTAGGATTGGCTTCACTGATGTTGTTGAATTTGAATCGGTGTGGCATATATGATGAAGGCTGTGAAAGCTTTGAAGGTAAATGCTGTGTTCTTACTACTATGATGTAGAAATGCAGTTTCACAATAAGCAAGCATATGTGTTAACGAAAACGGTTATGAAACTTTTGTTTGGTCTGGCAGTTTCAAAACATTATCATGTAGCCTCTTTTGGAAATGCTTCTGGTTTTGGATGCATAAATAGTTTAGGTCCTTGAAAATTTCACAGTGCATGTGAGCCCGTGTGAGTTTTCTCACATGTAAGTTCCAACATACACATACATTGTTAAATGTCCTTTGAATCTGCCATTTGTGTGCTACACAAAGAGGACTCAGGTTCTCCTCTCCTCTGCTTTGTTGAATGTCTACCATAACTGTTAAATCGAGAAGGTTTTCTGAATACACCTCGCTTAGTTAGCACTTGATATGTATTGTCATGATAACTAAATAGCACTCTGCAAATTTGTATTGTACTGTTGTCTTATTCATTAAAATGCTGCTGCTTTGCAGATCTTAAAAAATTGAAGGTCTTAAATTTGGGCTTTAACCATATTACAGATGCATGTTTGGTGCATCTGAAAGGTATGACTATGTTGTTTAATATTTCTCATATTCTTCAGTTTTTTATGTTCACATATAGAATGTGTAAGTATTGGAGTCACATCTTGGTAGAACCAGGGGTCCTACCGGACCTGCTCCGGAGGTTGTAGGGGAAGGATGGAACGGGGCGAGGTGACGAGCGGGCGCGCCGGCGGCTGGGCGCCGGCGCGTAGGAGGGAGATGGCGGCGGCGGCTAGGGTTGGAGGCGGCTAGGGTTCAGGAGCCGGGCAATAGGGATAATAATATTCTTATTGCTTGATCTCAAAAGTGTTTTACATCTAGTATTTATAACCTCAATACGAATAGCCTAAGATAACTTGTGGGCCAAGCCCCTAACTACTGCCTGGTGGGCCTCCTCCGGTTATAAGCTAAACCGGTCATAACATCTCTCCCCGCCCGCGCAAACAGCTCGTCCTCGAGCTGGAAGTCTGGGTAGTGTTGGCGGAAGTCGTCACGCTGCTCCCAAGTAGCCTCTTCCGCTGGAAGTCCCGCCCACTGGATCAAGACGAACCACACTCCACGACGGAGCTGCGCCTGCAACACCTTCTCCGGTTCCGGAAGAAGGCGTCCATCAAAGGTCGGAGGAAGCGCGGAAGGGCCTGCAGGAGGCTCCCCACGGAAAGGCTTGAGCAGCCCCACATGGAAGACGTCGTGGATGCGAGCACCGGCGAAGGGCCCGGCGTAGCGAGGCCCGAGCTTGCGCTTCGCGCGCTGGTCCAGTGACTGCGTAGAGCGGTGGAGAAGACGCAGCCACACCCAATCACCCACCGCGAACTCCGCCTCGCGATGGTGGCCGTCATAGTAATGCTTGGCCAGCTGCTGGGCCTGAAGGAGACGCTGACGGACCTCCGCAAGCATCTCGTCACGGGTGCGGATAAGGTCACCCGCTGCCTCTGTCCGAGCCGTCGCCGGGTCCACCGGCAAGATAGGCGGGGGCGGTCGACCGTAGACCACCTCAAATGGCGTAGCACGCAGGGCGGAGTGATAGGAGGTGTTGTAGCAGTACTCCGCCCAAGCGAGCCAATCCACCCAGGCCCGAGGTCGATCACCTGTAACACAGCGCAAATACATGGCAATCACCTTGTTAACCACCTTGGATTGGCCGTCCGTCTGAGGGTGGAAGGCCGTGCTCAGGCGGAGCTTGACGCCCGCCATCCTGAAGAGGTCGCGCCAGACATGGCCCGTGAACACCGGGTCCTAGTCGCTGACGATCGAAGAGGGGAAACCGTGAAGACGGACGATGTCGTCGAAGAAGGCACGGGCCACAGACGCGGCGGTATACGGATGCCCCAGCGCGATGAAGTGAGCATACTTGGAGAAGCGGTCGACCACCGTGAGAATGACTGATTTGCCGCCCACCTTGGGGAGGCCCTCGATGAAGTCCATGGATATATCTGCCCAGACCTAAGATGGCACCTCCAAGGGCTGAAGCAGACCAGCCGGCCGTAATGTCTCCATCTTGTTGCGCTGGCACGTCATACAAGACCGAACCCAGTCACGGACCAGGGCTCGATCACCAGGAATGTAGAAGTCGGCGCGGAGGCGATGGAGGGTTTTCTGCACACCCTCATGGCTAGCCGAGTGGGCTAGCAGCAACACCTGGTGACGGAGATCATCATGCGCCGGTACGAAGACCGGCGCCCATGGAGGAGCAGGCCGTCGGTGAAGCGCCAAGGCTCCTCCAAGTCGCCGGCCACCAGCTGCTGCTGAAGAAGGACGGCGGCGGCGGCGGTCGCCGTCGCCCGGCGGATGTCGTCGAAGAGTCCGAAGGTCGGCCCAGAGCGGATGCACAGCGCCACCCCCTCGGAGTCGCCGACGGTGGAGTCGAGGTCGGCGTCGCGGCGAGACAAGGCGTCGGCCACGGTATTAAGGCGACCCAGGCGATACTCGACGAAGAAGTCGAAGCCGAAAAGCTTGCTGATCCACTGATGCTGCGGCACGGTCGAGAGCCTCTGGTCTAGCAAGAACTTGAGACTGTAGTGGTCCGTGCGAATGCGGAAAGACCAACCCCACAAATAGGGCCGCCAATGGCGTACGGCCTGTACCAAGCCAATGAGCTCCCGCTCGTATGCCGCGAGCTTAAGATGGCGCGGAGCGAAGGGCCGGCTGAAGAAGGCGAGAGGGCCATCGCCCTGATGAAGCACGGCGCCGAACCCTGCACCCGAGGCGTCACAGTCCACCACGAATGGGCGGTCAAAGTCCGGCATCTGAAGAACGGGTCCCGTCGTGAGGGCCCCCTTGAGGGCCTCGAGTGCCGCCGTCGCCTCGTCGTCCCAGGCGAAGGCGTCGCGACGCAGCAAACGCGTGAGGGGCGACGCGATAAGGCCGAACTCCCGGATAAACTTCCGGTAGTAGCCCGCGAGGCCGAGAAAACCGCGAAGAGCCCGCGGTGAGTGCGGCGTCGGCCAGGTAGCGACGGGTGCCACCTTGTCGGCATCCATAGCAACCCCGTCAGCTGAAATGACGTGGTCGAGGTAGGCGACTGACGGCGTCTCGAACGAGCACTTCGAGCGCTTAAGATGAAGATGATGCGCTCGAATCTCGTTGAAGACGATGGCGACGTGCTGGAGGTGCTCCGCCCACGAGGCGCTGTAGATAAGAATGTCATCAAAGAAAACGAGCACAAACCGACATAAGTAGGGACGGAGGACGTCGTTCATCAGGGCCTGGAAGGTTGCCGGCGCGTTGGCGCAGCCAAAGGGCATCACCAAGAACTCGAAGTGGCCGTGGTGAGTCCGGAACGCCGTCTTGGCGATGTCGTCCGGGTGCATGCGCACCTGGTGGTACCCCGACCGGAGATCGAGCTTGGTGAAGAAGCGCGCCCCATGGAGCTCGTCCAGTAGCTCATCGACCACCGGGATAGGAAACTTATCCTTGAGTGTGAGCGCATAAAGGGCGCGGTAGTCGATGCAGAAGCGCCACGTGGCGTCCGACTTGCGGACGAGGAGGACCGGTGCGGTGAAGGGCGACGTGGAGATCCGAATGATGCCCGCGGCGAGCATGAGTGCACACTGCCGCTCCAACTCGTCCTTCTGCAGCTGCGGATAGCGGTAAGGACGAACCGCCACCGGTGCGGAGCCCGGCAGGAGATGAATACGGTGATCATACACCCGGGCAGGTGTGGCTCGTCGAAGAGGTCGTTGTGCTGCTGCAGGAGGTGATCCAGGAGGGGATGCTCGGCCTCAGAGGTGGCCGCAGCCAGCTGGAGCTGCGGCGTCGCCGGTGCGGCGCCCCCAATGCCGTCCCACCGGATGCGGCGGCCCAGTCGCCAGAAGGTCATCGTCAGAGCGTCGAAGTTCCAAAGGATGGGACCTAGGGTCCGAAGGAAGTCGACGCCAAGGATGAAGTCGAAGCAGCCCAAGTCGATGCCCGCACATGTGATAGAGAAGTGTTCGTTGCCGATGGTGATGGGGACGTCCCGGGCGAGTCCATGACACCGGAGACGATCGCCGTTGGCCACCGTGACCCGAAGTTGCTCCCCGCCCGTCGGCTGAAGTGCTAAGCGCCGCATGGTAGCCTCGGACAGGAAGTTATGGGTGGAGCCTGTGTCCACCAAGGCCACCAAGCGCTCGCCGTGGATCATCACCGGCAACAGCATGGTCCGCTCGTCGCGGATGCCCGCGAGCGCGTGGAGAGAGACCACGAGGGCCGTCGCCGGGGGGTCCGGTCTCAGCAACCGCTGGGGGCGGCAGTGCGTCGGCCCCGTCGGGCGAGGCGTCCTCCTTGATGTAGTCGACCGTCTCCAAGTAGAAGAGGCGCGGGCAGACATGGCTCGGCGTATAGGGCTCATCGCAGTTAAAGCAGAGGCCCTAGCGCCGCCGCTCCATCTGCTCCGCCGGAGAGAGACGACGGAAGGGTCGCGTCGTGGCTGGTGTAGTAGTCGCGGAAGCGGCCGGAGGTGGCCGGCCTCCTCGAGCCGGGGCGGCCGGTAGCATGGCCTGGGCGCGAGCCTCGAAGGCGCGGGCGTAATACATGGTCGTCTGGAGATCCTGAGGGCCGCGAAGCGCCACGTCCATGCGGATGTGATCCGGAAGGCCACCGACAAAGAGGTCGGCCCGCTGCTGCGCCGTCACACCTGACGCATGGCATGCCAGGGCCTGGAAACGGTCGGCGAAGTCCTGCACCGTGGAGGTGAAGGGAAGGCGGGCGAGCTCCGCCAGTCGGCTCCCGCGCACCGGAGGCCCAAAGCGAAGGAGGCAAAGCTCGCGGAAGCGCTCCCAAGGGGGCATGGCGCCCTCGTCCTGCTCGAGGGCGTAATACCAGGTCTGTGCCGCGCCGCGGAGATGGTACGAGGCGAGCCAGGTCCGCTCCGAGGCAAGGGTGCGCTGCCCGTGAAAGAACTGGTCGCACTGGTTGAGCCAGTTGAGGGGGGTCCTCCGTGCCGTCATAGGTGGCGAAGTCGATCTTGGCGAACCGCGGCGGTGTCTGGGTCGGAGCGCCGTGTCGAGAGGGCTCGGATGTGCGGAGCAGCGAGGCAGGTGGCGCCTGGTCGGAGTACTCCGGGTAGGGACCCGCGGAGCCGGATGGCCCGCCGAACTGCGGAAACGGGGTCGGTTGCTCCGGAGCCGTGGTGTAGACCGGCGAAGGCGAAGACCCAGCCGCCCAAGCTGGTAGTGGCGACGGGGATGGCGGAAACCGGACTTGGTGTATTGGAAGGCCGGCCGGCGAGGGTGCCCCCGAGCTGGGCAGGGGCGGCGCCGGTGGGTGCAGCGGCAGCGGCGGGGCTGGACAGGGCCGGCGGGTGCCGGGGACGGTGGCGGCTGCAGGTGCCAGAGGGCCGCCGTCGATGGCGGCGGCGGCAGATGCCACAGGCCCGCGGCGGCTGGTGGTGGCCTGCTGGGGTTCCCCGCCTAGAACGGCAACAGCGGGGGCCCGCCGCCTGCGGGTGCGCCCGGGAACGGCCACGGCGCTGGGTGGCCGTAGGTGGCGATCGGTGCAGCCGGCGGGGGGCCGTATGCTCCTGCCATGTACTGATGGTACTGGTTCATGTGGAGACCTTGGACGGCCGTCACGAGCTGCTGCAGCGTGCTGGTCATCGGTTCCGACGTGAAGACAGCGGCTGGTGGCGGCGCGGAGGTGACTGGGGCTGGCGGCGTGGGGGAGCCCGCGGTCGTGACCTGATCCGACAACATGGGGGCCCCGGCGGAGGTCATCGGGGCGGTGGCCAGCGGAGCGGTCGTCATCGGGGCGGTGGTGCCGCCGGGCAGCATTGGCGTGGAGGATGATGACGACATGATCGCAACCTTGTCTCTAGATACCAAATTGGTAGAACCAGGGGTCCTACCGGACCTGCTCCGGAGGTTGTAGGGGAAGGATGGAGCGGGGCGAGGTGACGAGCGGGCGCGCCAGCGGCTGGGCGCCGTCGCGTAGGAGGGAGATGGCGGCGGCGGCTAGGGTTCCGGCTCCTCTGGGAGCCGGGCAATAGGGATAATAATATTCTTATTGCTTGATCTCAAAAGTGTTTTACATCTAGTATTTATAACCTCAATACGAATAGCCTAAGATAACTTGTGGGCCAAGCCCCTAACTACTGCCCGGTGGGCCTCCTTCGGTTATAAGCTAAACCGGTCATAACACATCTGCTGGTTTATCTACACAACACTTCTAGCTTGATTTTGCACCCTGATATCACCTTATTAGATATCCAATCGTGCTTCTTTCTTGCAACGGCTGAAGTACGTGTGTTTGGAAGGAGAAATGGGCTTGGTGCCATTAATGGTTATCTTATAATGAATTAATGATGAACATGCCTGGAAACACTTGATATTGTTTATAAAACATGAAATTGACAAGTTGTTGGTGGTTGGTTTGAAGCTGAAATGTTGGAGATATTTGTCCATTAATAAGCGCAATATACTATTGTACTTCATATATGTCTCTAAATTAAATGTGCATCACAAACTGCAAAGACAAGATAAAAAGCAACGCATGGGATTCCCTTGTACATTGGCCATCATGGTAGTCGCTGTAGACTGATGGCCGCACTTCTTCTAGTTTTGGTGCCTGAAGAAATACATCAAAGCTAGACAATCATTTTTGAGTTGCACGGCTTTTATGCGGTATATAAACCTAGCTGTGCATTTTTCTTCTTCTAGGATTAATCAATTTGGAGTCCTTGAACCTGGATTCATGCAAGATCGGAGATGAAGGTCTATTACATCTGAAGGGTGGGTTATTTTCTTACCAGTCTTGAGGCTTAGCATATATGAGCAAACTGGAGGTTTAGCATTTACGAAGTACCGTTCTATTATTTATTTTTGTTCGTGGTCTTCAGTAGGTGTTTGATCTCAAAATTGGGTTGTATCTAGTAAGTTGATTTAGTAATTTGTTTATTCCTTGTGATTCCCCAAATATTAGTGCAGAACTAGCATCAGTCATATGCTGTTGACTGCACTTTATTAAGCTAAATTGTTTGTTGGCTTGTAACTGTGGCTGTTTTAGAGTATCACTTGATTGTAATCATTGGTAATATTGTTCTCTTTTATGCTCACGAGATTCTGTCCCTGTGTTAATGTAGGCCTTGTGTTATTGACAAGCTTGGAGCTTTCTGACACTGCAATTGGAAGCAATGGGCTCCGGCATCTTTCTGGTTTGTCTTTGCTTTCGATATTGATCTTTTCAGTTTTCATTTCTTATAGCAGTTAAGTGCTATTCTATTCATATCGTAAAACATTGGATAAAAGTTGCATTCAGATATAATGAATATGGCAAGCATTCGTGTAGTAAAACCAGCTCCCGCGTCGTCCCCGCTAGGGCGACATGGGCGGCGCCCTAAACCCAGCCGCCGGGGGCGCACACTCCCTCCTCCCCTCCCTCCGCCGCCGCCGGGGGACGCCGCCGGGTTAAGCCCGGGGGCCGACGGCGGTGGCAGAGGACACCGCCTCTCTCCCGCGTCTCTGGGGTTGTGCGGGGCCCTTAATCGTGTGGAGGTGCGCCTGATCCGATCTTTGCGGCACGATGGCAATGGCTGCGGTGTGGCGGCGTGGTGGTCGGCCCTGCCTCAGACGTGGGCTGTGGGCGTGGCGGCCGGGCCTGTTCGGGCGGCGGCGGCGCTCTATCTGCCTTTGGATCGGCCGCGGCAGCGTGGAGGGCCTGGTGGACGCGTCAGCGACACCTCGTCATATCTGCTCTGGCCGATGCAGCCGGCGGTGGTGGTCATCTCTTCCGTCAGAGGTGGTCGGCCTGCGGTTGGGTGGTCGTATCTCGAGATTCGTCATCTACTCCCGGCTGAGAGTCGGGGAGGCATAGTTGCCAGTGAAAACCGAGCCGATGGCGGCGCTCTGCGTCGTTCCCTGGATGAAGGCATCGTCGTGTAACTAATGTCGACCCACTCGTGCTGTTCCGGGGGAAACCCTAGGATTTGGTCTTCCAGATCGGACGATGGCGGCACTGCAGTGTTGTTTCTCTCTTGGGAGCATCGTTTGTGGAGCAGCGCTGGAAGACTGAGGCGGGAGGTGGAGCGGCTTTGTCTTGCACGGAGCTTCGGTGGAGATGTCAAGTCATGCCTGGCCGACAGGTGCTATGCTGTGGCATGCCTGTTCGGTAGGTGCTACACACGACAGATCTTCCGGAGACTTCAAGTTGTGTCGGCTGGTGGTACTTGGTGGCATGGTGCTGAGGTGTGTACCGGCGGCGACCGCGACATGCTCAGCAGTTCGTGCGCAGGGAGGTGGCGCCGTTGGGCACTATGGTGGTGTCGACGGGTGGCCGGACTGGCAAGGATGACGCGGATCTCCTCCTGAAGATGGGTCAGCGGTACGATGATCATGACGGCTTCTAAAACGTGTGCATGTGGTGTACGCTTTAGGCTTGCTGCACTGGCTGTAGGTTCCGATACGTTATGTGGATGTGGATCGGACGACACCGGTTTTAGATATGGGGAGTGAGAGCACTCCACATTATCGAGCTTGTAGGTATGGGTGGTGGCTTCGGGTGGCTTGATGTATGTTCTTGTCAGACTTTTGTTGAATAATTAATAAAGATGGCTGAATGCGTCGATTGATGCAGAGGCCAGGGTCTTAACCTCCTTTTCTAAAAAAAGTAAAACCAGCATACTAATGGATAATATTGACTCTGTGCATCTTATGATGCAGAGGCAGGGAGAATTACCGATATGCTAATTTTAGTTTTTGTGCACCTTATCATCGTTTTCTAGTGCATTTTTATTCATCTTTCTGCCATATTATATCAATGCAATTCAGCGGTTACTTTTATTCTGAACACGCTTCAAAACACGTGCCGTTTTGTATTAGAAGAAGAATGCCAAGATGGTGAAAAAGTCGGTCACTTGATAATATGATGTTTCCGGCACTAGTTATTTTTCGTTGAGAGAAGTTAAGACTCAGAATGCACATCTTCACCTATTCTCATTGCTCTTGAATAGATATCATCTCAAACACCTTATCAAGATGTGCTCTAGTTACAGACTGACTGTACATGGTCGTGTATTGTTTCCTCGCTTAAGGAAATTATAATACTTGGTTGTCACCAGGACTTGTTGAATAAGAAGTTATCTGCAGTTGTTTTGTTCCCTCCTGTTTGGCTATTGTACAGGCACGGGAGACATCCTAATCACAAAGCTGTTCCATTTTGCAGATCTTCGGAATTTGTACAGCATAAATCTCTCATTTACATTGGTCACAGACACCGGCATGAAGAAGATTTCCACATTGAATTCACTGAAGTCAGTTAATCTTGACAATCGCCTGATAACTGATGTTGGCTTAGCAGCACTCATAGGTATATATCACATGATGCAGTTGGCACATAATCCTTTGTTAACTCATTGAATTAAAATAGTACTAATGCTCAATAGTGATGCGAGACTGTTAGTTGCCAGTTGCTGGGGCAGTTCTGTTTTTCACTATGGCATGATTGTTGTGGTTTTCACTGTTGTCTCGTATGGACCTCGTGTGCCATATGTGTTCTTTTTTTGTGCTTGATATTTCATATTAGCGAGCATGGTGGTTACCTCGAATAAGATTTGTGATACAAAGAATAGCATAATTTTGCAGCATGCACTTAATCTGGTCGTGATTCTTTGTTTCATCATTACTTGATATATACAGAGGTTTGATCCCTGGAGATAATACAGGTCTTACTGGGTTGACTCACCTTGACCTTTTTGGAGCTCGGGTGACTGACCATGGGACAAGCTTCTTGAGATGTAAGAGCACACCTCCACGATCATTTTCACATTGTTGTATTGGTTACGCTAGCCTACATACATTTGTTGCACCACTTGTATGAACACTTGTCTGTCTGCTACTCTGCTGTACCTAGCTAATAGTTGAGGTTATATCAGAAACATAGAGCCAGTTACTTCTCTTGGATCTTGCTTTTAAGGATTGCACCACCCAATTCTAAGACCATTTAGCAGAAATACCATTCGAAATTACTCCCTCCGTTCCTAAAAATAAGTCATTTTACTAAAAATAAGTCATTTTAGAGATTCTAATATGGACTATATACGGAGCAAAATGAGTGAACCTACACTCTAAAATACGTCTATATACATCTGTATGTATTCCATATAGAAATCTCTAAAAGGACTTATATTTAGGAACGGAGGAAGTATAACTTTCTCCACTTGAGTGCGCGACCTCACCCTCTTCTCCCTGGCATGATTTATGCTGCATCAGATTTCAAGAATCTCGAGTCCCTTGAGGTATGCGGTGGGTCAATCACTGATGCTGGAGTGAAGAATATCAAGGACCTCAAAGCTCTGACGCTCCTCAACCTTTCGCAAAATGGCAAGCTGACAGACAAAACCCTGGAGCTGATTTCTGGTACTATTTCGTCCTCCCTGTCAACATGGTATCTTCTTGTACGTGCTCATGTCTGACGGATCTGGTTTTTACAGGCTTGACCGCTTTGATCTGCTTGAATGTCTCCAACTCCCGGGTGTCCAACACCGGTCTCCGTCACCTGAAGGCGCTGCAGAACTTGCGCTCGCTGACGCTGGATTCGTGCAGGGTGACAGCGAACGAGATGAAGAAGCTCAGGGTGACAGCGCTCCCCAATCTGATAAGTGTTCGGCCTGAGTAGTCTCCATGGCGCCCAGTACCTCCTGTACGGCAAACCGCCTATCCCGCCCTCATCATGGACGTGAGTGAGCGGCTGATCGGGCCCCAAGACCATGGTTCCGCAGGCCCGTGCCATAGTTTTTTTTTCCTGTTATTTACGCAGGTTTTCTCTCTACTGTAAGTTCTTCGTTTGAAGCGACGAAAAACCACGACTGCTATCCTATTTCTTCTTTTGTTCCATGCCGAACCACGGGCAGGAACAAAATTGTAAATATCACGCTTCCTCGCCATGTGGGGTTGTAAGCCCCGAGCCGCTCCCGCGAGCGTCCTCGGGGGAAACCCTAGCGCGCCGCCCCTCGTCCTCCCTCGTCGATCTCTCCCCCCGCCGCCACCGCACAGCGCCGCCGGGCAAAGACCGACCGGCGTTGGTGGCGGCGGGGATCTTGCCCCTCTCCTCGCGGTTGGCGTCCAGCGCGAGACGGCGCTGGGCTGGGCGGGGCCCAGCGGCGCGGCGGAGGGCGTGCTGGGTGGCGGCGGTGCAGCTGCGGCTTGAGGCCCCTCCAACGTGCGGCGGCTGCGGCTTCTCTGGAGGCGGCGCGAGTTATCCCGGCGGCGGCTTGGCGGCGTGGGCGCGGCGGAGCTCTGGCGATGACTCGGCGGCGGGCTGGAAGGCTAGGCACCGTCCAGTGGTGCTGCCTCCGCGGCGGTTGCGGCTTGGGGCCCTTGACCCCGATCCGATCTGGATCTGGTGGTGCCTGGGTCTAGGCCATGGCGGCTGGCGAGGCATGGGAATCGTCGGGGCTTGTCGGCCTCTAGGCACCATGGGGGTGCTGGAGACGACGCGTGCCCGGCGTGGTGACGCTGGTAGACGTGGTGGTCATCTTCATCCCGAGATGGCCGGCCAGAGGCTTGGTGATCGGATCTCGAGATCCATCATCTTGTCCCGGCTGCGAGTAGGGGAGACATGGTTGCCGGTGAAAACCGAGCCGACGGCAGGCGATGGCGGCGTTCTCGCCGTTACCTTGATGGAGGCATCGTCGTGTAACTACTGTCGACCCACTCGTGTTGCTCCGGGGGAAACCCTAGGATCTGGTGTTCCAGATCGGACGATGGCGGCACTGCGGCGTCGTTTCTCTCTTGGGAGCATCGTTTGCGGAGCAGCGCTGGATGTCAGAGGCAGGAGGTGGAGCGGCTTCGTCTTGCATGGAGCTTCGGTGGTGATGTCAAGTCATGCCTGACCGACAGGTGCTACGCTTTGTCATGCCTGGTCGGCAGGTGCTACGCACGACAGATCTTCCAAGGACTTCAAGCTGTGTCGGCTGGTGGTACCTGGCAGCATGGCGCTGAGGTGTATCAGTGGCGACCGCGACGTGCTCAGCTGTTTGCGCGCAGGGAGGAGGTGCCGTTTGGCGCCGTGGTGGCGTCGACGATAGCTAGACCGAGTAAGGTTGAAGCATCAGTACAGTTCTGAAGATGGAGCGGTGGCAGTTGACGGCGGCAGCAGCTGAGTGCACGCCGGACCGGTGAGATTCATGTCCGGCAGGCGTCCTGGATGGGATCTCAGGTCTTAGATGTTAGGTTTAGCTGCGATGTCTGTTTGGTATTAGGCCCAGGCTATCTACGCCCCTTCATCAGCTGGATAGAGGTGCTTAGACGGCGGCTTTAGTCTTACTGTTGTATTACTTTGTAAGGTCTTGTGAGAATAATTAATAAAGTGGCCGTATGCATCGCCTAGATGCTGAGGCCGGGGTTATCCTCCTTTTAAAAAAATATAGGGTTAGTATATGTAATTGGGTGTTACAGATTCTTTTTTCACGAATATGCGCAGAGCTTATCATTCCATTCCATTGATTGATAGAAGGAAAGAAAGTACAGTTGCGGACCTCATAAAGCGTACACGAGGCGCTTACGAGGTCGCTATGAGCAGAGGATGGGATGCTCAGCCCTCACATGACAAAGTCAAGTTACACGAATGATCGAACTGAGCTAATTCTTTTGTTGGCTTTTTTAGGCTTCCAGAATAAGCTACCTCCTACCTAGCTTATTCTAGAAGCCGGATCAATTTTTTTTTAAACCTACTAGTCAAGTCTTAACTATTAGGTTTAAAAAAAATAATTTTAGTTGGGCTTCTAGAATAAGCTGGGTAGAAGGTAGCTTATTTCAGTTTATTCTAAAAGCTAGCAAAAGAATTGGCCCTCCCTCAGAGTACCGGCATTGGCCTAGGTGCGAGCTTCCTCCTTGATGTCGTGCACCAGGAGGGATGTGAATGGTGCAACACCATCCAAGATGCAAGTGTTGCAGTGCCTCCAAATGGTCTAGACAGTAAATGCGATGAGAGTTGTTGTGCCTTTGTGCTGGCTTGCTGGGGAGTCATGGAAAGCCGTTGCCCACCAATCATAGAAGTCCACGATGCCATCAAGTGGTTGTGTAGTAAGGCGGCACCAGAAGAGAATGTCGTACCAAACCATGCGGGACACAATGCATCCGACAAGCAGATGATGCATGGTCTCCTCCTCTTGGTCGTAAAGAGCACATGCACAAGTGCGTGGTAGGCCGTGGCGGGCTAGACACACGGAAGTCCAGCAATGATCAAGACCGGCAAGCCAGAGGAAGATCTTGATCCCCTCCGGTGCCCAGGGCTTCCAGGTGAGGCTCCAAGTAGGCGAAGTCGTGGATCCATGAAAGAGCGCGAGGTAGCAGGACTTGGAAGAGTAGGTGCCACTCTCGGTCCACCTCCAACGAATGGTGTCCGGTGTGTTCTGCACTGATACCTCCTTGGGCTATGCGCTTTCTTGAACGTCATTTTTCACTTTCCCGTAAATATTAACTTGCTCTTGGTTACTCCAGGCTGTTCAAAATGATTGTATAAGTTGGCCGTGAGTTGTATACTATTTCCTCGGTTCAATATTACGTGTCGTTGACTTGGTAGAAATATGGAACGGAGAAAGTAGTAAGAGCATTTCTAAATCACCCCCCATTTTCTAACCCATCCCCTATTTTTTGAGGAATTAAACTTTTGTGCACCCAACCCTTCAAAAGTTATTACTTCAACTTTTTTCTTTTGCTAATTCTTTTGAAGTTTTGCACCATTCCAGACAAATGCATCACATTTTGACATAGACTTAAACCATTCGGATGCACCACATTATAATTCAACTATGAACATAAACATTCTTCATCCAATTCAACACCATATCATAATTCATCTATGAACATAAACATTCTTCATCCAGTTCAACAAACGACCAAGACATAATCATATTTAAGCAAAAGGCATCAAATTCAACAAGTTCACTATAAAAACCTGCCAAGCACATGGTGGATCAACCAACGCCAATCTCAAATGAATCACGCACTTGCGCCATCGCCACGAGCACCACCATGGTCGTTGCCGCTACCATCATTGTCGTCGCCATCGCCCATTGACTTAGCCAAGATCTTCCCACGAGTGAGACCTCAATATTGTCTCGCCCTCTTGACCATCTTGCTTGGATCCATGAACATGATAGCATGCTCCTCGATTGTTCTCTTGTTCTTTTGTTCCTCGGCCTCCAATGCAAGACTTTACTCTTCAATGTTTCTCTTGTTCTTTTGTTCTTTGGCCTCCATTGGAATCCTTTGCTGCTCAATTGCAAACCCCCTTTGTTTTGCTAGCACCTTCCTCTCCTTGGTCATCGCATTTTCCTTTCACCTATCCTCCTCCATCATCTTGAGCTCGAAGAACTGAGTCAACTTCTTCTTCCTTTCGCCCGCCAATGCGATGTTTACCACCATCATCGCAATGAGCTCTTCTTGGTATGCTCCAACACCTCCATTCTTCTTCACCTCCTTTGCAACTTTTGCTTCATCTGGATGGGTTTGAGGAGTGGAGGGGTCTCTACCAAGTCATCATCATTAAGAGCGGTGTTAATTCTTGCAATCCTCGATGATGTTTCATAGGTCCTCCTTGCCCACTTCTTATTTCCCATAAGAGCCTTGTAGCAATGAAGCAAAGAGAAGCCCTTGTCGCCACCCCTCTTGTTCCTTTCCTTGTACTCCACTTTATGGGCCCATACTTATTGATGGGTACTCCATTTGACGGTGCGAGGTTGACTTGATTAACAGAACTGGACCACCGGTTGCATTGGTCTTGGATGACACTCCAACGACAAGTGAGAGAACTAGTTGTGTGGTTGGAGGGAATCTCCACATGGCTAGAATAGTACTCATTGATCCTTCTCCAAAATGTTTCATGTGTTTATTTGGCCCCGACCGTAGCATCAAGAGAGGTGTTCATCCAAGCATCGTACAAAGCAACATTGTCTTCCATCTTGCAGTTAATGGCCTTTGAGCCTTCCTCCTCATTGTTTGGGTGTCAGGATCCCAACCTCTTCAACCTCCTCCCCCACCTCTATGTTGGCATTCCTTCTCATTTCTTGGCTATTGGACATGTACATGGCAATATCATTGAGGCCAAGGGTGTGGCTTGCGTCCAATTGTGTCATGAACTCAAACATCTCATTAGGCTCCATTTGCTCACTACAATAGAAAAAAACATCATAATAGTTAGTATCACACCATTCAACATTCAATTGATCCATTGGAAATTAAAAAGAAAAAACAGGGAAAAACTATGTCGGCATTTCATCGAGCGGGCCGGTGATACGTCTCCGACGTATCTATAACTTTTTATTGTTCCATGCTGTTATATTATCATTTTGGATGTTTACAATCATTTTTACCAACTTTATATCATTTTTGGAACTAACTTATTGACATAGTGCCCAGTGCCAGTTGCTATTTTTTGCTTGTTTTTTACCTCGCAGAAAATCAATACCAAACAGAGTCCAAACGCAGCGTAACTTTTTGGAGAATTTTTCTGGGCTAGAAGACACATGATGGGCCAAATAAGTACCAGAGGGGAGCCCCAAGGGGGGCACAAACCACCTGGGCATGCCTAGGGGCCCAGGCGCGCCCTGGTGGGTTGTGCCCACCTCGGTGGCCTCCCGCACCGCCTCTTTGCTCTATAAATACCCCAATATTCCAGAAACCCTAGGGGAGTCGACGAAAAACAATTCCAGCCGCCGCAAGTTTCAGAAACCACGGATCCAATCTAGACACCATCATGGAGGGGTTCATCATCCTCATTGGTGCCTCTCCCATGATGCGTGAGTAGTTCATCGTAGACCTACAGGTCCGTAGTTAGTAGCTAGATGACTTCCTCTCTCTCTCTTTTGATTCTCAATACAATGGTCTCTTGGAGATCTATTTGATGTAACTCTTTTTACGGTGTGTTTGTTGGGATCCGATGAACTTTGAGTTTATGATCAGATCTATGTTTTTATCCATGAAAGTTATTTGAGTCTTTTGATCTCTTATATGCATGATTACTTATAGCCTCGTATTTCTTATTCGAATCTTTGGTTTAGTTAGGCCGACTAGATCGATTTTTCTTGCCATGGGAAGAGGTGCTTTGTGATAGGTTCGATCTTATGGTGCTCAATCCCAATGACAGAAGGGGAAATGACACATATGTATCGTTGCTATTAAGGATAAAAAGATGGGGTCTATTCCTACATGAATAGATCTTGTCTACATCATGTCCCCGTTCTTATTGCATTACTCCATTTCTCCATGAACTTAATACACTAGATGCATGCTGAGCGGTTGATGTGTGGAGTAATAGTAGTAGATGCAGGTAGGAATCGGTCTACTAATCTTGGACGTGATGCCTATGTAATGATCATTGCCTGGATATCGCCATGATTATTTGAAGTTCTATCACCCAACAGTAATTTGTTTACCCACCGTATGCTATTTTTCGCGAGACAAACCACTAGTGAAATCTACGGCCCCCAGATCTCTTCTTTATTATATTTGCCTTCGAGATCTATTTTTATTTGCTTTTATTTTCAGATCTATTAATCCAAAAACCCAAAAATACCTTGCTGCAATTTTTAATTATTTATTTTATCTCGCGTTCCCGCGAGATCTATTTATCCAATCTACTACAAATTTTACCTATCTTTTACCCAGGAGGGATTGACAACCCCTATTTTACGTCGGGTTGCAAGTATTTGTTCTTTGTGTGCAGGTGTCGTTCACGTAGTGTTGCGTGGTTCTCCTACTGGTTCGATAACCTTGCACTGGTGCACGTCGGTCCTAAACAAACGGTTTTTAACCCCTTTCCGCGACGGCCTTTGGAACCGTCTCCAAGTGAGTGTGGGCGATAGGGGGGTCCTTCCCACACGACCCAGAAACTGTCGGGGATAGGGAGCCTTGATGCATACAGTTGTCCCTATATAACCGTTTCTGATATCTCGAATATCCCAAACGCTTCATCCTTGCTACTCGTTTGTGCTCGCATTGCCATCGTAGTCGGAGTTTTGTGGTTCTGCCTAAAACCAGGCAGATTCCAGGCACGGGAGTTTTCCAGGCAGATTCTAGGCATGGGAGTTTTACGATGTCTGGCACATCACAAACAGTTCATGATTATAAACCGTGTACGATGGGTAGACAATCACACACATTTAGTTTTCCCGCACCGTGTGTGATAGTGTCTGACATCACACACGCTTTGCAAACGGCAACTGTGTGAATGCTTGCACACGTTTCTCTCTGTGAACCGTCTCGGATTATGGTGTATATTGCAAACGTTTGTGTTTTACCAACCGTGTGTGCCGTAATGACCCGCACAACGTAATTTCGCCCTAATTTAATTGCTGCTATTTAAAATTGTACCTAATTTAAACTTGAAAGTAGGCTATAGCTTTATTCATATCCATCAGGTTCAAACAACCAATGCATTATTCGATTCACGGGTACATATGTTTAAGAATTACATAAGCACCAAATAAAGAATGATGTACCAGGGTTCTATACTTGTACTATTACAGATGGTAAAGAAAGAGGCGACAGACATTCCAGTTGCTGAACAAGGTGAAGCGGAATGGCCCTATTGTGCTCTCCTGGATGCAGAAGGCATGCAGGACTCTAGTCCAACCCCTTGTGATGGCCGGCCGCCAATCATGTAGTTTGAGAGGTAATCTTGAGTAAACTGCTTCAGGATCCACTGCAAAAGAAAAAAGATTCAGATATTGTCATCTAACACAACTCATTACGGGCAGTAAAAAGAAGGCTACAGGGTTCTTACTTACCATCCTGCAGTTCACTGTTGTCTTGCATAAAGTGTAAACAAATAGTTCGATTGACATCTTTTGACCCATTTTAATAACAATCTTTATCAGTTTCCTCACTTGATGCTGGTTCATGAATATCTCATTGCCCCATACGCAGAAAGGGTCGAAGTGTGGATCTTTGGCAATGATATATGTACCTAAAAGCACCAAGTTAATATTAGAAGCTAAACAACAATTGAAAAATGATGTAGTACAACACTCCATCCATCCCATTATATAAGATTTTATTACATGTATATCTAGACATCATCAGAACATTAAGGTAACACTCTTCCTGGTTGCTATGTAGCCTGGGATTGCATATTTAGTCATTCAGTACAATGCATGTTGCTAAACAACAATTGAAAAACGAAAAGGAATGTTAACTGCAATATCCTTAACATCAACCAAATATCATAATTCATAGTGGTACTGTTGAAAATGTTATTGGTGAAATTGAACTGCACGGCAAATAGTTGCACATATAGAGCATCACATTGTGAAGAACTAAAATAAACAAGTCATAAGGACATCTCTAGGCGATCTTTAAAAAGTTAAAGGACTAAAACCCTTAGTGGATATATATATATACTCCAGCAATTTTTGGCCTTTTCTAGTCGATCCCCTAAACTTAAGGTTGTAAACTTCAATTTGATCAAGTTCAAAGCAGGTTCAACCGAAAGTAGCATGCATTCAAACATAAACATAGATAGTTTTGCATAACCGAACATAAAACATAAATTTAAACTAAGCTAAACTACTTTCGGTCGAAGTAGAGGTCGAGCCAATCCTTCCTCGTCATGTATGGTGTGCCGCGAGCCTGGTCCGGGCCAGTACCATCGTCGGGGTCATTGCGGAAGGCACTCCTCCACTCATCGACGTCGATCTCCTCGTCCTCGGGGCCCACCTCAACGCCCTCCATGCTGCCGCCGCCGCCTTCGACCTCATCATCAGAGGAGAGCGCGATAACCTCGCCGCCGTCCTCGCCGCCTTCGACCTTGTCATCGGAGGAGAGCGCGATAACCTCGCCGCCCTCCGTGCCGGCAAAGATCGCCCGCTCCACCTCCATGAGCTCCGGGTGCTGCCGGTGAAGCTCTTGCATGTAGGCCTCGTCGGCGGCCTTGGCCTCGAGGCGCTCCCACGCCTCGCGGTCCTCCCCCGCCATAGCCGAGCTCACCACCCTGGCTCCGGGGGAACGAGGTGGACCAGACGTGTGCCGAAGGGGAAATTGAGCCTAGCCGCCGTGCCGTGGTAGCGGACCTGCCAGCGGTCGTACTCCATGGCCGCGAGCTCGACCGTGTGGAAGCTACCGAGCCACCGGCGGGTGTGGGTCTCTCAATCTGTAATCTCGGCGACTCACGTCCCCCATCGCCGCTGCCAGACCCCGAGGTAGGACTTCGTCGGCTGCCGGGTCTGAGGGAGGACGGGGAAGTCCTCGAACCGGCGTAGGGGCACGGCGGCGGGCGGATCGGGGGACCGGCGACGGTGGATCGGGCCCGCGGAGGACGACGGGGACACCTCGGCGGCCACCTCGCCGGCGTCGGGCGAAAAGGCCGCGATAAACCTCTTTTTGGCCATTGGCTCCTCGAGCTCCCCGACACACAGGCAGAGGTTGAGGATGGAGGCGCCGGCGATGGCGGCGACCTACCAATGGTTTCGAGGGTTGTGTGTGTCTGTGTGAGCGGAGGTTTTGGGGGGTGTGTGTGGAGGGGGGGCAAGGTTGTGTTTGAGGAAATACTGCGGCAACTGAAAATTTTACTAGGCGGGAGTAACAAGGCGGGGCTACTGAAAATTTGGATCAAGGGCGAGCAGATATTTTTGAGATTGCGAGGGATGCAGAGGCGGGAGTAAAATGCCGGGGCTACTGAAAATTTGAATCAAGGGACTGAAGCAGAGCGGGAGTAACAGACATCGCACACGGTCCGCACATACTAATCGTGTGCTATCAAACATTAAAACCTTCCAGGCGGTAGATATTTTCGAGATTGCGAGGGATGGAGAGGCGGGAGTTTTTGGGGAGTGAGCTAATGTGCTGGACACGCCGGCTGTGGACTGTAGCCGACGCACCTTCTCGCGTAAGCCATAGGCGTGAAGTACACTGACGGTGCTCCAAGATATTTTGTACTACATCTCAGACGGTTGGTGATAATAAACTGTGTGGGATCTACTTGATTTGAATTACAAAATGGGGTCACAACGACAATGGACGTTGTTTGAATTGCTAGACCTTTTATCTGCAGTGAACATGCAACTATATGTGTGTCGTAAAAGAATTGAATTTATAAAGAAAACATTTGGACATTTTATACAATAAACTGGTTTTCTAGCCATTTCACGTGCACAATTCAAAATTAAACTACATGCACATGCTCCGGTGCATACAAATTGGTTGAAAAATCAAATCTGTGTCCTTCAGTGCATGCTTAGGTCCCATGCAAGAAATGGGAATTAATTTTTCGGGGTTCGTTTGGCCTTTTTTATACATTAACTGGGTTTTCTAGGCATTTTATGTGCATAATTCAAATTTGAACTAAAAGCACATGCTCCAATGCACCAAAGTTGGTTGAAAAATCACATGTGAGTCCTTGGGTGAATTTCTAGGTCCCATGCAAGAGATGGGAATGAATTTCAAACACCTGGGCACTGTTGATTGTCGGAAAAACGTTGAGATACCTGGTTTTTAAATTCTAGTAAATCCAAAACTCATTTGACATTCATGAAACTTGGCATGCTATCATGGAGCGGCATCAACATGTCGTGGTGAAAATTTTGTCCCATTTGGGGAAGGTTTGGGTATAAGCTTCTCACAAACCAGAGCTTCTCACAACAAGCATGATGGTTTCGATAGGTAACATACCACCTTTGGGGACGGGACGATATCCGTTGCCTCTTATTGCTTTCAAAAATTTCTAGTGTCAACATAAAACAACAGGAGTGTTGTGGTTAATCTTGGAATTTTTCGGGGTTCGTTTGGCATTTTTTTATACATTAACTGGGTTTTGTAGGCATTTTATGTGCATAATTCAAATTTGAACTACAAGCACATGCTCCAATGCACTAAAGTTGGTTGAAAAATCACATGTGTGTCCTTGGGTGAATTTCTAGGTCCCATGCAAGAGATTGGGATGAAATTCAAACACCAGGGCATGTTGATTGCCGGCAAAATGTTGAGATGCTTGGTTTTTAAATTCTAGTAAATCCAAAACTCGTGTGAAATTCATGAAACTTGGCATGCTATCATGGAGCGGCATCAACATGCCGTGGTAAAAATTTGTCCCATTTGGGGCAAGTTCGGGTATAAGCTTCTCACAAACCAGAGCTTCTCACAACAAGCATGATGGTTTCGATAGGGAACATCCCACCTTTGGGGACGAAACGATATCCATTGCCTCTTATTGCTTTCAAATTTTTTCCTCGTGTCAACATAGAACAACAGGAGTGTTGTGTCAATTTTTGGGATTTTTCGGGGTTCGTTTGGACATTTTTATGCATTAACTGAGTTTTCAATGCATTTATGTGCATAATTCAAATTTGAACTACATGCACATGCTCCAGTGCATATAAATTGGTTGAAAAATCAAATATGTGTCCTTGGGTGCATGCTTAGGTCCCATGCAAGAAATGGGAATGAATTTCAAACACCAGGGCACTCTTGATTGCCGGCAAAACATTGAGATGCCTGGTTTTTAAATTCTAATAAATCCAAAACTCGTCTGAAATTCATGAAACTTTGCATGCTATCATGGAGCGGCATAAACACGCCGTGGTAAAAAAATTGTCCCATTTGGGGCAGGTTTGGGTATATGCTTCTCACAAACCAGAGCTTCTCACAACAAGCCTGATGGTTTCGGTAGGGAACGTACGTCCTACCTTTGGGGACGAAACGATATCCATTGCCTCTTATTGCTTTCAAAAAATTTCTCGCGCCAACATAGAACAACAGGAGTGCTGTGTAAAATTTTGGGATTTTTTGGGGTTCGTTTGGACATTTTTATGCATCAACTGAGTTTTCTAGGCATTTTATGTGCATAATACAAATTTGAACTACATGCACATGCTCCAGTGCATATAAATTGGTTGAAAAATCACATGTGTGTCCTTGGGTGCATGCTTAGGTCCCATGCAAGAGACGAGAATGAATTTCAAACACCAGGGCACTGTTGATTGCCGGCAAAACGTTGAGATACCTGGTTTTTAAATTCTGGTAAATCCAAAACTCGTCTGAAATTCATGAAACTTGGCATGCTACCATGGAGCGGCATCAACATGCCGTGGTGAAAATTTTGTCCCATTTGGGACAGGTTTGGGTATAAGCTTCTCACAAAACAGAGCTTCTCACAACAAGCATGATGGTTTCGACAAGGAACGTACCACCTTTGGGGACGGAACGATATCCGTTGCCTCTTATTGCTTTCAAAAAATTTCTAGTGTCAACATAGAACAACAGGAGTGTTGTGTTTAATCTTGGAATTTTTCGGGGTTCATTTGGCCTTTTTTATACATTAACTGGGTTTTGTAAGCATTTTATGTGCATATTTCAAATTTGTACTACAAGCACATGCTCCAATGCACCAAAGTTGGTTGAGAAATCACATGTGTATCCTAGGGTGAATTTCTAGGTCCCATACAAGAGATTGGAATGAAATTCAAACACTAGGGCACTGTTGATTGCCGGCAAAACGTTGAGATGCCTAGTTTTAAAATTCTAGTAAATCCAAAACTCGTCTGAAATTCAAGAAACTTGGCATGCTATCATGGAGCGGCATCAACATGTCGTGGTAAAAAATTTGTCCCATTTGGGGCAGGTTCGGGTATAAGCTTCTCACAAACCAGAGCTTCTCACAACAAGCATGATGGTTTCGATAGGGAACGTCCCACCTTTGGGGATGAAACGATATCCATTGCCTCTTATTGCTTTCAAAAATTTTCTAGTGTCAACATAGAACAACAGGAGTGTTGTGTCAATTTTTGTGATTTTTCGGGGTTCGTTTGGACATTTTTATGCATTAACTAGATTTTCTAGGCATTTTATGTGCATAATTCAAATTTGAACTACAAGCACATGCTCCAATGCACTATAGTTGGTTGAAAAATCAAATCTGTGTCCTTGGGTGAATTTCTAGGTCCCATGCAAGAGATGAGAATGAAATTCAAACACAGGGCACTCTTGATTGCCGGCAAAACATTGAGATGCCTGGTTTTAAATTCTAGTAAATCCAAAACTCATCTTCAATTCATGAAACTTGGCATGCTATCATGGAGCGGCATCAACATGCCGTGGTAAAAAAATTGTCCCATTCGGGGCAGGTTCGGTTATACGCTTCTCACAAACCAGAGCTTCTCACAACAAGCATGATGGTTCGGTATGGAATGTCCCACCTTTGGGTACGAAATGATATCCATTGCCTCTTATTGCTTTCAAAAAGTTTCTCGTGTCAAGATAGAACAACAGGAGAGTTGTGTCAATCTTTGTGATTTTTCGGGGTTCGTTTGGATATTTTTATGCATTAACTGAGTTTTCAATGCATTTATGTGCATAATTCAAATTTGAACTACATGCACATGCTCCAGTGCATATAAATTGGTTGAAAAAACAAATTTGTGTCTTTGGGTGCATGCTTAGGTCACATGCAAGAAATGGGAATGAATTTCAAACACCAGGGCACCGTTGATTGCCGGCAAAACATTGAGATGCTTGGTTTTTAAATTCTAGTAAATCCAAAACTCGTCTGAAATTCACGAAACTTGGCATGCTATCATGGAATGGCTCCCGACATGCTGTGGCATTTTTCGTGTCCATTTTGAGAGAAGGCGCACTCGAATAATGACAGCCAACAAAGGCATTTTGAAAAAATAGCTGCCACTTTAATATCTCAAACGTTTGTAGAATTCAAACTGTGTGCGTTCTTTTAACCATTCACGTGACACCACGTGTCTTGGTTTTAATGGCTGTAGGAGGTGCCGTGCGGACAGCTGCTTGACCTTGAATGAACGGGAGGCGTGCGAGCGTAGTCCGGTGCGCAGGCTGACCGAGAGGCGTGCAAGCTGTCCTCCAATGCGCAGGCTCACCGGGAAGCATTCGAGCTGTACGCTGCGCAGGCTCACTAGGAAGCGAGCCCTTTGACTTCCATGGCCGCCCGCCTTCCTCTCCATTAATGGCGCCCGAGCCGTTGTTTAATACGGGCGGCCTTACTGTTCGCCTCCCATTCCCCTCCCTCCCGCAGACCTCCACCAACGCCATGGCGCAGAACGATCATCTGCCACTAGTCTTCAAGTTTGGTGAAGTCGACTCCGAGCCGGAGGAGATAAAAAATAAGGAGGAATGGGGCCTCATGGACATGGCCCAGAACGAGCTGGCCACGGCGGTTGCTGCCCCCGCTCCCGTCCCAGCTCCCATCCCCGCGCCCGCGCCAGCGACCATCCCCGCAGCATTGATGGGCTGGTCGCCGAGCACTATCGCAGAGCTGGAAGCCGCGGGCGTCAGCGAGGTCTCCGCGGACCCGCGCGAGCTCGTGTACATGCCAGCACCAGCGCCCATGCCCGTGCCTGTGCGCTCCCTCCACCGACCGTGGCACCGGCCCCCGTGCGTTTGGCTGCACCTGCCGCGCCCGTGCCCGTGCGCGCGCCCCCCTCAGCGGCATGGGACGCTGCCGTCGACCGCTACCTCTCAGCGGCGCCAGTTGTCGTCCTCCCGCGCCCCGCCCGTCGATCGCGCGACGACATGATGTTTGATTTACAAGTGAAGAACATTTTGTGCTGCCTTGAAGACTTCAACAACGGCGTCCCGGAGGACAACAACGACGGCGCGGCACGCCGCCTCCGCCGCCGCCGGAAATAGGTTTTTTGGGGTTTAATACTGTATCTCGAATTCTCGATCATATGAATATAAATTCGCAGTGTGACTGAATGAAAGATATGGTTTGAACAAACTTGCGTTTTTCTCTCTTAATGTACAGACTTATCAAACCATTTACTTTAAAAAAACGTCAATGGTTTTTAAATATAAAACACTCATCGCAAATGTTTTAGTTAGAACACCCGGATGCAAACCGACAGCTTCCCCAGGAAGCCAAGGGAAAATGTGCTGAGCAGGATTTCTGCATCCCTTCAACGCAAACGGTTGTTTTGCATGACCCGTGTGCAACCACGTACAAACAATTGGGTAAGATTTGCATATCTGTCATTTGGGTATGTTGCCATTTGTCAAACTGGAAAGGTTGACATTTGTTTATCTAGTAACATTTCCATTTGTCAACCTTGTAACACTGCGATTTGTCAAAAGGACACCACTAGCAGGCATGAGTTGATGGACGCATATGCAAATGTACCATTGATTACATACAACAAGTCATCAGCCCACAACGATAACGAGGATACATGTTGGATTATAGATCATTTCCAACAAAACACTCTAGTAAAGTTTTTCTCACACAACAAATAACAAAGCAATGAAATGAACTTCAGCTCAACCACTCGTCGGCGTTGGAAACGCTTGCTTTGAACCAGAAGTGATTCTCTGGGAAGGGCCAACTACTGTCAATCTCGAGACCAACGCAGGACTGATCATCCAGGATGAAGCGGCCTATGTCAGGACCCATATTGGGACGGTAGGGAAGCATAGCAATGTCCAAGGTATAGATACAGTTGCTTCTCATAAATGGTAGTAACGTTGTGTCAACAGCAGCTGGATCGCCTTCCACCATCATTGGATAGTTTTGTCCAAGGAAGAGCGAGTTTCCTCCAAGACTTTCAATACTGAACCAGGGAGAAGGTGTTGGCGCTAGTACACTAGTATCCATCCCGAATACCCTGCAACGGATGTTGGAATATGTCCAGAGAGTGCGACCATGCGAGACAACACCTACTTCCTTAGTAACATCAGCAGTGCCTTGTATACAGACAAGAAGAGGTGATCCATCAGAATAAGTTGCCAGGCGCCACTGAGTATATGGGTCCAGCTCGTCCTCATGCTCGTGATCATCAGCATCGTCATCTCCCCTTGGTTATAAAGTTTTTCAATTATAGGTGGTGGAATGTTCACAGGACCTTGGAAACACAAGAAGGTTAATTAATTAGTAAAGGGAAACTAGCTAACCCGCATGCATGTGGATGAAACAATTATAATTATGGTGGAAGACAAATGTACCGAAAGCATGATGATTCCATGCAAAAACAGTGCCACAAGTGGTGGCAGCAAACACAAGACCCTCGTATTGAATTGCATCATAGTACTCATCCATGTACAGAAATTGATTTTTGAGCAATATCCATCGAGGCGTGGAAGTAAGGAAGGCATCAAGCTTGTCGAAGATAGCAACAACTTCATAGTTCGAGTAATCCCAATAGCAGTTGGGAACTCGACAAATTGCTATCTTCCGTAGACGACTGTCACCATGGTCGTATTTGAACTCAAGTAGAATACCGGTGTACTCAACCTCTGGGCAGTCGTCTGAGATTTTTGGAAGTGGAACCCGGTGACGAGTGTACACATTCACAAGTTCCCACTCACAGTTGTACCCAATATAAACAACCCAATCTCCATTTGCGCCTGCCCAAGCCTTGCCCTCAAGCGATGGCATCTTAACATCATACATATCATTATCAAGCGGCATCAACTTGCACAAGGCGAGGCTTCCCTCGTCCCCGCGCCAGTCAGCAGGGTCTCGGCAAAGAAGATAGGGGAGATCAAACCACTCATGGACCCTTGGGTTCCTTGTAATGATGTTATTAGTTGAGTCGAGAATGGTCTTGAACGAACCTGCCATGCTAGCCGAGGTGATGACGTCGCACCAATCAATGAGTTCCTCCACCACGTCATCTTTCAGATCGGGGCAAGAATAACGAAGTCGTTTCCGGCCTGTTCCCTCCATGGAGAAGATGATCGAACAATGGCAGAAGGAAGGGTGAAGGCAAATGGAGGGAGGAAGAGCGTGCGACAACAGTTCCAAATCGAGAGGGAAATACGAAGATGCGGTGGACGGTTGCCACGGTATACGAAGAGGCGCCTGGGGAGCGAACGGTTGCCACAGAGGTCACACACTGACGACAAGGGCCGAGTGAACCGCATGCATATATCGCACACACCTTGATCTGGCTGACCGTTTCTTTTGTGTTGCCTAATCACAAATAGTTCATCCGAGTGAACCGTATGCTGTATATCACACACACCTTCATCTGGCTGCCCATTTATTTTGTGTTGCCTAATCACAAACAGTTCATCCGAGTGAACCGTATGCTGTGTATCGCACACGCCTTCATCTGGCTGCCCGTTTCTTTTGTTCCTCCTCATCGCAAATAGTTAATTGAACTGAACCGTATGCCCTTCATCGCACACGCAACTAAAACCTGAACCATGTTTGATGCATCCGTCATCGCAAATGTTTTATACATTTGTGACGGTTTCCATACAGCACCGTTTGCGATTATTGCATCGCACACAGTTTCTCGAAGGGTCTCTGATCGTAGTGTCGCGTTAGCAGCATCCTGCAGTAGTGTTGGTCTCATCACTGAGGGAAATACCTACCGTACTTGTGCTGCATCATCCCTTCCTCTTTGGGGAAATACCGAAGTAGTTCAAGCCGCATCAGCTGGCTTGCCCATAATCAAAATCCAGCTCCTCAACTGTCGTCGAAGGTGGAGGGGGTTGTGGAGCGGCTGCGGTACATCGCTGTGAGGGGGCATCGGCTCCGTGGAAGGCCGAGGGGGAGGCTACAGGGCGTGCGACGCCTTCTTCTTATTTTTATGCTTTAGCACTCCTGTTTGCCAGTGTCGGGGACAAGGGCGGACGGGGACAACTGTCGCTACCCTATATATGGGGGATTAAAGAACCAGGGGTAGGTGTTAATGCCCGAACCAAAAAATTTGTGTGTGGGGGGGGGGGGTTAAGCGATATGACGGAAGGGCTAGAGATGTTCTAAGGCCCCGATCAGAAACCCCCTGACTCCCAGCACAGTCGACACTGTCGTGGGAACGGTCCTGACAGTAGAAGAGGGGTAGGGTAGAGTAGCATGCTCTAGGTACAACAACGATGTGACACAAGGGTTTACGAGTTCAGGCCCCTCGCGGTGGAGGTAAAGACCCTATGTCTCGAGCTCTAGAGCCGTTTGTTTTCCTTGTGTATGGAAGATTACAGAGAATGCGAACCCCTGTCCAAGTTCAATGGGGCGGCTTATATAGAGCGCACCGCCCCTTCGCCTAGCTAGGTTACAGAGGGGATTGAGGTATGAGGTTTATTACAAGCGTTGCAACTGGTAACTGAAGTATTGATTGCTGATAACGCCTGAAGAAGAAACTTGAGCTTTTTTATGTTGAAAATATGAACATATGAATTTTTCACCAATAAAAGTTCTAATAATACAAAGAGTAATCAACACCAGAAACTATACCCCAAAAAAGGATGTGAGGTACTACTTCATATATCAGAAAGCTAGGGTTGAGGAGATGACGATGGTGATCACAATGATGAAATGAGTGTTCGTGATGGCGATGGCTTCGAATTCTCCCTCCCGGGGCGATGGATCTTCGTTAGATCAACAGTCTGCTGCAAGGCAAAAGCGGTCTCTTATGTTCCACCTCGCAGAGGACGGCTGAAAAAGCCCATATGGGTTTTAAGGTCGGGAGGAAATATATAGGCCAAAGGACATTGGCAGGCTAATACATCCATTTTGCATCATGTTTTCTTACTGTTATTTATATATATTTGTAGTTATATTCCTTATTATGATGCAACTCTAATGTATTTTCTCTCTTAATATGCATGACACATCAAAGGAGGAGATTGCCGGCAGCTAGAATTGTGACTGAAAAAGCTATATCGGAGATAGAAATTCTCTGGAGATCCAATTGATGTGAAAATTTACGGAAATTTATTTTGGAATATATAAAAATACTGGAAGAAAGAAGTACCGGAGAAGACCCTTGGTGGGGTCACAAGCCAAGGGGTGCACACTACCCCCCAGGGCGCGCCTAGCTGGCTTGTGGGACACACAAAGGCCCAGTGTTGCCCATGTAGCATGAAATATAAACACTTAATTATGAATATGGAAATATAATAATACAATATTATTGCCTCTAGGGCATATTTCCAACAATGGGCAAGGAAGAGAGTTTGGGTGGGCTCAGGTTGTCGGTCGTACATGGTGGTAGTGGTCCGGGCCCGCATGGCCCCCATGGTTTGGTTCCAGTTTGCAGGAAAAAGATGCCCGGACTGGCCCATGGACAGATACATGACCATTTTGGATGGTAAAACACGCCTGGACCGCACGATCCAGACATATCACTACTGCAGGAATGCCTAGCAGTGGCGGGCGCAAAAAGGCCAGCAATGGTGGGCCGGGCTACTAGGGGCACCCACCACCGACCTCCTACCACTGCTAGTACCCCATCAGTGTTGGGCGCGCGTCCGCCACTAGTAGATCGCAACAGTGGCGGGCAACGAGTACTTGCCCACCACTGAGTGTGTCTCTTTATTGGCGAGCGGCGCGCCCTCGCCCACCACTATTTATTCCTGTTGCAATGGCGAGTGTACAGGAGCGCCCACCACTGCAAGCTTATTCATGCAAATTAAAAAAAATTAGCCACAGCACTAATTGTGTTGCCATGGCTGTGTTTTGCATAAACCGTATATAAGAAAAATTCAATACTAGAAGCAAACAAAGCACACATTGAAAGATTAGGCATGCAACTTATTCACAGGTAATTAGTACTCTTCATAACAACTACTAACACTTCAAATTTGTTCCAATTAACAAACCAACATCAAAGAATCACAGTATGTTAACTAAGTAACTAAGTGTTCATCGGCTTGGAGATATTTGACTAGACCTTATTTCTAAATAAGATCTACAACAACCATCATCTCAAAGTTTTTGTTCACGTTGTTCCTTATCGTGAGGACCATTGTTGTGTCAACCGTTAGTCGTCGTCTCTTTCCCTTCTGGAATTCCCGCCAGCCGACCTCATAGAATGATATGCGGCCGTCTGTGGTCGTCTTGTATCAAACGCTGGTGACAGGACCTGCTACTCCAAGGCGTACTCCAGCCATGCTGACAGCAGGGATGTCCTCGGCGGAAATCATCTTCATAGGTAATTTCTATGATCCTCGTGATTAAATGTAAAATAGAGCACACAATGTTAGACATCTTACCATATAGTGTTATGAACAAAAAAGAGAGAAAAGATACAAAACATACCATCGTGTGGTTCACGATGTTGGTCTTGGTAAAACGGTGCACAATTGGCCTCCCCAAGTAGTGCACACTTGATGGTAGGATCGTGATGAGATTGGCCTTCTCATCCTCATTAAGATCTTCCATTCTTTGAGACAAAATTACATAATTGTATGGATCATCATCGTCATCATCTTCGGTACCCTCATCATCTTCCTCATCCTCATCCTCCTAGCTATCGTCATCCTCGCTAGCATCACCATCCTCCTCGCTCTCATCATCATCATCATCCTCATCATCCTGGGAATCATCAGCATCATCTTCGTCAAGCTCATCATCTTGGTCAGAGAAATACTTAATCCTTAACTTGTTGACCACTTTCTTCAAGTAAAAGCCTATGTACTCTCCCCCGATGAGCTTATTATTTGAAATGTAGTTGTTCCATCCAACGCCTCCTATGATGGTTTTATCCTTTTGTTTACAAACGTCAATTTTGTACAATCGCCCTTGACCATCCAAAAAGTTCAAACTGTCACCGATTAAATTATTGAATTGGACCCTTACGTTGCATGGAATACACTATGTAACAATTAAGAATAATGCAGTCAATAATTAATGATATGCACAGTACAAGAATTGAGAAAATGGTTAGAATTGAATGATGAACATTGTTACCATAGATTTTTCAAATCCATCCCTCAAGAAGAGCACGAATTCTACTGCATGGGATAAACTATCCCTATAGGGATTTTTGCAGACATTGCAGACTTTAAGCACCATGATCCCCTCCTTCAAAAGTTAAAAATCCATACCTCTTATTGATGGCATTTTTTAACTTTTGAATGAGGGGATCATGGTGCTTAAGGTCTGCAACGTCTGCAAAAATTCCTGTAGGGATAGTTTATCCCATGCAGTAGAATTCGTGCTCTTCTTGAGGGATGGATTTGAAAAATCTGGGGTAACAATGTTCATCATTCAATTCTAACCATTTGCTCAATTCTTGTACTGTACATATCATTAATTATTGACTACATTATTCTTAATTGTTACATAGTGTATTCCATGCAACATAAGGGTCCAATTCAATAATTTAATCGGTGACAGTTTGAACTTGTCACACAGCCGGTCTATTGCTACTTCTTGAGCTTGCGTTGATTTTTCCCTTGAAGAGGAAAGGGTGATGCAGCAAAGTAGAGTAAGTATTACCCTCAGTTTGAGAACCAAGGTATCAATCCATTAGGAGACAACGAACAAGTCACCAAATATCTGCAAAAACAATCGGCAACTTGCATCCAACGCGATAAAGGGGTTGTCAATCCCTTCACGGTTACTTGCAAAAGTGAGATCGAATAGAGATAGATAAACGGTAAAGTAAGTATTTTTGGTATTTTTGGTTTATAGATTAGACAGCAAAAGATTGCAAAGAAAGTAAATCAGAAACTAAAATTGTAGATCGGAAACTTATATGATGGAAAATAGACCCGGGGGCCATAGGTTTCACTAGAGGCTTCTCTCAAGATAGAAAATATTACGGTGGGTGAACAAATTACCGCCGAGCAATTGATAGAAAAGTGCAAAGTTATAACGATATCTAAGGCAATGATCATGAATATAAGCATCACGTCCGTGTCAAGTAGACCGACTCCTGCCTGCATCTACTACTATTACTCCACACATTGACCGACTCCTGCCTGCATCTAGAGTATTAAGTTCATAAGAATAGAGTAACGCATTAAGTAAGATGACATGATGTAGCGGGATAAACTCAAGCAATATGATGAAAACCCCATCTTGCTATCCTCGATGGCAACAATACAATACGTGCCTTGCTTCCCCTACTGTCACTGGGAAAGGACATCGCAAGATTGAACCCAAAGCTAAGCACTTCTCCAATTGCAAGAAAAACCAATCTAGTTGGCCAAACCAAACCAATAGTTCGAAGAGACTTGCAAAGATATCAAATCATGCATATAAGAATTTAGAGAAGATTCAAATAATATTTATAGATAAGCTGATCATAAATCCACAATTCATCGGATCTCGGCAAACACACCGCAAAAAAAGTAATACATCGAATAGATCTCCAAGAACATCGAGGAGAACATGGTATTGACAATCAGAGAGAGAAGAAGCCATCTAGCTACTAGCTATGGACCCGGTAGGTCTGTAGTAAACTACAAACGCTTCATCAAAAGGGCAATGGTTTTGATGTAGAAGCCCTCCGTGCTCGAATCCCCCTCCGGCAGGACGCCGAAAAAGGCCCCTAGATGGGATCTCACGGGTATAGAAGGTTGCGGTGGTGGAAAAGTGTTTTCATGGCTCTCTCTGTTGATTTTGAGATATATGAGAATATATAGGCAGAAGAAATAGGTCGGTGGAGTCATGAGGGGCCCACAAGGGTGGGGGCATGCCCTACCCCCTGGGCGCGCCCTCCGTCCTTGTGGCTCCTCATGGCTTCTCTGACTTGCACTCTAAGTCCTCTGGATGTCTTCTGGTCCAGGAAAAATCATCGCGAAAGTTTTATTCCGTTTGGACTCCGTTTGGTATTCCTTTTCTGTGAAACTCTAAAACAAGGAAAAAACAGAAACTGGCACTAGGCTCTAGGTTAATAGGTAAGTTCCAAAAATCATATAAAATAGCATATTAATGCATATAAAACATCCAAAACAGATAATATAATAGCATGGAACAATCAAAAATTATAGATACGTTGGAGACGTATCAAGCATCCCCAAGCTTAATTCCTGCTCGTCCTCGAGTAGGTAAATGATAAAAACAGAATTTTTGATGTGGAATGCTACCTAACATATTTATCCATGTAATTTCTTTTATTGTGGCATGAATGTTCAAATTTGTATAATTCAAAACAAAAGTTTAATATTAACATAAAAACAATAATAATTCAAGCATACTAACAAGGCAATTATGTCTTCTCAAAATAACATGGCCAAAGAAAGCTTATCCCTACAAAATCATATAGTCTGGCTATACTCCATCTTCATCACACAAAATATTTAAATCATGCACAACCCGATAACAAGCCAAGCAATTGTTTCATACTTTTGATGTTCTCAAACTTTTTCAACTTTCACACAATACATGAGTGTGAGCCATGTACATAGCACTATAGGTGGAATAGACGGTGGTTGTGGAGAAGACAAAAATAAGGAGATAGTCTCACATCAACTAGGCGTATCAACGGGCTATGGAGATGCCCATTAATAGATATCAATGTGAGTGAGTAGGGATTGCCATGCAACAGATGCACTAGAGCTATAAGTTCATGAAAGCTCAAAAAGAAACTAAGTGGGTGTGCATCCAACTTGCTTGCTCACGAAGACCTAGGACAATTTGAGGAAGCCCATCATTGGAATATACAAGCCAAGTTCTATAACGAAAAATTCCCACTAGTAGGAGACTCTCTATCATGAAGATCAGGTGCTATTTTGAAGCACAAGTGTGGTAAAAGGATAGTAGCATTGCCCCTTGTCTCTTTTCTCTCATTTTTTATTTGGGCCTTCTCTCATTTTTTGGCCTCTTTTTTTCGTTTAGAGTCTCATCCCGACTTGTGGGGGAATCATAGTCTCCCTCATCCTTTCCTCACATGGGACAATGCTCTAACAATGAAGATCATCACACTTTTATTTACTTACAACTCAAAAATTACAACTCAATACTTAGAACAAAATGTGACTCTATATGAATGCTGAAGGAAATATGCCCTAGAGGCAATAATAAAGTATTATATATTTCCTTATATCATGATAAATGTTTATTATTCATGCTAGAATTGTATTAACCGGAAACATAATACATGTGTGAATACATAGACAAACAGTGTGTGTCACTAGTATGCCTCTACTTGACTAGCTCGTTAATCAAAGATGGTTATGTTTCCTAGCCATAGACATGAGTTGTCATTTGATTAACGAGATCACCTCATTAGGAGAATGACGTGATTGACTTGACCCATTCCGTTAGCTTAGCACTCGATCGTTTAGTATGTTGCTATTGCTTTCTTCATGACTTATACATGTTCCTATGACTATGAGATTATGCAACTCCCGTTTACCGGAGGAACACTTTGTGTGCTACCAAACGTCACAACGTAAATGGGTGATTATAAAGGTGCTCTACAGGTGTCTCCAAAGGTACTTGTTGGGTTGGCGTATTTCGAGACTAGGATTTGTCACTCCGATTGTCGGAGAGGTATCTCTGGGCCCACTCGGTAATGCACATCACTATAAGCCTTGCAAGCATTGTGACTAATGAGTTAGTTGCGGGATGATGTATTACGGAACGAGTAAAGAGACTTGCCGGTAACGAGATTGAACTAGGTATCGAGATACCGACGATCGAATCTCGGGTAAGTAACATACCGATGACAAAGGGAACAACGTATGTTGTTATGCGGTCTGACCGATAAAGATCTTCGTAGAATATGTGGGAGCCAATATGGGCATCCAGGTCCCGCTATTGGTTATTGACCGGAGAGGTGTCTCGGTCATGTCTACATAGTTCTCGAACCCGTAGGGTCCGCACGCTTAACGTTACGATGACAGTTTTATTGAGTTTTGATGTACCGAAGGAGTTCGGAGTCCCAGATGAGATCGGGGATATGACGAGGAGTCTCGAAATGGCCGAGATGTAAAAATCGATATATTGGACGACTATATTCGGACTTCGGAAAGGTTCCGAGTGATTCGGGTATTTTTCGGAGTACCGGAGAGTTATGGGAATTCGTATTGGGCCTTAATGGGCCATACGGGAAAGGAGAGAAAGACCCCAAAGGGTGGCCGCACCCCTCCCCATGGGCTAGTCCGAATTGGACTAGGGAGGGGGGCGCCCCCTTCCTTCTTTCTCCTTCCCCCTTCCCTTCTCCTACTCCCGGTGGGAGTAGGACTCCCCCCTTGGGCGCGCCACCTCCCCTTGGCCGGCCCTCTCCCCCTTGCTCCTTTATATACGGGGGCAGGGGGGCACCCCATGGACACACTTGATATACGATATTTTAGCCGTGTGCGGTGCCCCCGTCCACCATATTACACCTCGATAATACCGTTGCGGAGCTTAGGCGAAGCCCTGCGTCGGTGGAACATCATCATCGTCACCACGCCGTCGTGCTGACGAAACTCTCCCTCAACACTCGGCTGGATCGGAGTTCGAGGGACGTCATCGAGCTGAACGTGTGTAGAACTCGGAGGTGCCGTGCGTTCGGTACTTGATCGGTCGGATCGTGAAGACGTACGACTACATCAACCGCGTTGTGATAACGCTTCCGCTGTCGGTCTACGAGGGTACGTGGACAACACTCTCCTCTCTTGTTGCTATGCATCATCATGATCTTGCGTGTGCATAGGAATTTTTTTGAAATTACTACGTTCCCAACAGTGGCATCCGAGCCTGGTTTTATGCGTTGATGCTATGCACGAGTAGAACACAAGTGAGTTGTGGGCGATATAAGTCATACTGCTTACCAGCATGTCATACTTTGGTTCAGCGGTATTGTGAGATGAAGCGGCCCGGACCGACATTACGCGTACGCTTACGCGAGACTGGTTTCACCGTTGCGAGCACTCGTTGCTTAAAGGTGACCGGCGGGTGTCTGTCTCTCTCACTTTAGTTGAACCGAGTGTGGCTACGCCCGGTCCTTGCGAAGGTTAAAACAGCACCAACTTGACAAACTATCGTTGTGGTTTTGATGCGTAGGTAAGAACGGTTCTTGCTAAGCCCGTAGCAGCCACGTAAAACTTGCAACAACAAAGTAGAGGACGTCTAACTTGTTTTTGCAGGGCATGTTGTGATGTGATATAATTTGTTGTATGAGATGATCATGTTTTGTAACCGAGTTATTGGCAACTGGCAGGAGCCATATGGTTGTCGCTTTATTGTATGAAATGCAATCGCCATGTAATAGTTTTACTTTATCACTAAGCGGTAGCGATTGTAGTAAAAGCAAAAGTTGGCAAGACGACAACGATACTATGATGGAGATCAAGGTGTCGCGCCGGTGACGATGGTGATCATGACGGTGCTTCGGAGATGGAGATCACAAGCACAAGATGATGATGGCCATATCATATCACTTATATTGATTGCATGTGATGTTAATCCTTTATGCATCTTATCTTGCTTTGATTGACGGTAGCATTATAAGATGATCTCTCACTAAAATTTCAAGATAAAAGTGTTCTCCCTGAGTATGCACCGTTGCGAAAGTTCTTCGTGCTGAGACACCACATGATGATCGGGTGTGATAGGCTCTACGTTCAAATACAACGGGTGCAAAATAGTTGCACACGCGGAATACTCAGGTTAAACTTGACGAGCCTAGCATATGCAGATATGGCCTCGGAACACGGAGACCGAAAGGTCGAGCGTGAATCATATAGTAGATATGATCAACATAGTGATGTTCACCACTGAAACTACTCCATCTCACGTGATGATCGGACATGGTTTAGTTGATTTGGATCACGTAATCACTTAGATGATTAGAGGGATATCTATCTAAGTGGGAGTTCTTAAGTAATATGATTAATTGAACTTAAATTTATCATGAACTTAGTCCTGATAGTATTTTGCAAATTATGTTATAGATCAATAGCTCGCGTTGTTGCTTCCCTGTGTTTATTTTTGATATGTTCCTAGAGAAAAAAATTGTGTTGAAAGATGTTAGTAGCAAAGATGCGGATTGGATCCGTGATCTGAGGATTATCCTCATTGCTGCACAGAAAAATTATGTCCTTGATGCACCGCTAGGTGACAGACCTATCGCAGGAGCAGATGCAGACGTTATGAACGTTTGGCTAGCTCAATATGATGACTACTTGATAGTTTAGTGCACCATGCTTAACGGCTTAGAATCGGGACTTCAAAGGCGTTTTGAACGTCATGGACCATATGAGATGTTCCAGGAGTTGAAGTTAATATTTCAAGCAAATACCCGAGTTGAGAGCTATGAAGTCTCCAACAAGTTCTATAGCTAAAAGATGGAGGAGAATCGCTCAACTAGTGAGCATGTGCTCAGATTGTCTGGGTACTACAATCGCTTGAATCAAGTGGAGTTAATCTTCCAGATAAAATAGTGATTGACAGAATTCTCTAGTCACCATCACCAAAGTTAGTAGAACTTCGTGATGAACTATATTATGTAAGGGATGACAAAATTAATACCCGAGCTCTTCGCGATGCTGAAATCGACGAAGGTAGAAATCAAGAAAGAGCATCAAGTGTTGATGGTTAACAAGACCACTAGTTTCAAGAAAAGGGCAAAGGGATAGAAGGGGAACTTCAAGAAGAACGGCAAGCAAGTTGCTGCTCAAGTGAAGAAGCCTAAGTCTGGTCCTAAGCCTGAGACTAAGTGCTTCTACTGCAAAGGGACTGGTCACTGGAAGCAGAACTACCCCAACTATTTGGTGGATAAGAAGGATGGCAAAGTGAACAAAGGTATATTGGATATAAATGTTATTGATGTGTACCTTACTAGTGTTTATAGCAATCCCTCAGTATTTGATACTGGTTCAGTTGCTAAAGAGTAGTAACTCAAATTAGGGAGTTGCAGAATAAACAGAGACTAGTAAAAGGAGAGGTGACGATGTGTGTTGGAAGTAGTTCCAAGATTGATATGATCATCATCGCACACTTCCCATACTTTCGGGATTAGTGTTGAAACTAAATAAGTGTTATTTGGTGTTTGCGTTGAGCATGAATATGATTTGATCATGTTAATTGCAATACGGTTATTCATTTAAGTTAGAGAACAATTGTTGTTCTGTTTACATGAATAAAAAACTTCTATGGTCATACACACCAACGAAAATGGTTTGTTGGATCTCGATTGTAGTGATACACATATTCATAATAATGAAGCCAAAAGATGCAAAGTTAATAATGATAGTGCAACTTATTTGTGGCACTGCCGTTTAGGTCATATTGGTGTAAAGCGCATGAAGAAACTCCATACTGGTGGGATTTTGGAATCACTTGATTATGAATCACTTGATGCTTGCGAACCGTGCCTCATGGGCAAGATGACTAAAACGCCATTCTCCGGAACTATAGAGAGAGCAACAGATTTGTTGGAAATCATACATATAGATGTATGTGGTCCGATGAATATTGAGGCTCGTAGCAGGTATCATTATTTTCTGACCTTCACAGATGATTTGAGCAGATATGGGTATATCTACTTAATGAAACAGAAGTCTGAAACATTTGAAAAGTTCATATAATTTCAGAGTGAAGCGAAAATCATCGTAACAAGAAAATAAAGTTTCTACGATTTGATCGTGGAGAAGAGTATTTTTGTTACGAGTTTGGCCTTCAGTTAAAACAATGTGAAATAGTTTCACTACTCACGCCACCTGGAACACCACAGCATAATGGTGTGTCCGAACGTCATAACCGTACTTTATTGGATATAGTGCAATCTATGATGTCTCTTACCAATTTACCACTATCGTTTTGTGGTTATGCATTAGAGACAGCTACATTCACGTTAAATAGGGCACCATCAAAATCCGTTGAGACGACGCCTTATGAACTGTGGTTTGGCCAGAAACCAAAGTTGTCGTTTCATAAATTTTGGGGTTGCGATGCTTATGTGAAAAAGTTTCATCCTGATAAGCTCAAACCAAAATCGGAGAAATGTGTCTTCATAGGATACCCAAAGGAGATAGTTGGGTACACCTTCTATCACAGATCCGAAGGCAAGACATTCGTTGCTTAGTATGGATCCTTTCTAGAGAAGGAGTTTCTCTCGAAAGAAGTGAGTGGGAGGAAAGTAGAACTTGATGAGGTAACTGTACCTGCTCCCTTATTGGGAAGTAGTTCATCACAGAAATCTGTTCATGTGACTCCTGCACCAATTAGTGAGGAAGTTAATGATGATGATCATAGAACTTCAGATCAAGTTATTACTGAACCTCGTAGGTCAACCAGAGTAAGATCCGCACCAAAGTGGTACGGTAATCCTGTTCTGGAGGTTATGTTACTAGACCATGACGAACCTACGAACTATGAGGAAGCGATGATGAGCCCAGATTCCGCAAAATGGCTTGAGGCCATGAAATCTGAGATAAGATCCATATATGAGAACAAAGTGTGGACTTTGATTGACTTGCCCAATGATCGGCGAGCCATTGAGATTAAATGGATCTTCAAGAGGAAGACGGACGCTGATAGTAGTGTTACTATCTACAAAGCTAGAATTGTCGGAAAAAGGTTTTTGACAAAGTTCAAGGTGTTGACTACGATGAGAATTTCTCACTCGTATCTATGCTTAAGTCTATCCGAATCATGTTAGCAATTGCCGCATTTTATGAAATCTGGTAAATGGATAAACAAAACTGCATTCCTTAATGGATTTATTAAAGAAGAGTTGTATATGATGCAACCAGAAGGTTTTGTCAATCCTAAAGGTGCTAAAAAAATATGCAAGCTCCAGCGATCCATCGATGGACTGGTGCAAGCATCTCGGAGTTGGAATGTACACTTTGATAAGTTGATCAAAGGATATAGCGTTATACAGACTTGCGGTGAAGCCTGTATTTACAAGAAAGTGAGTGGGAGCACTACAGCATTTCTGATAAGTATATGTGAATGACATATTGTTGATCGGAAATAATGTAGAATTATTCTGCAAAGCATAAAGGAGTGTTTGAAAGGAGTTTTTCAAAGAAAGACCTCGGTGAAGCTGCTTACATATTGAGCATCAAGATCTATAGAGATAGATGAAGACGCTTGATAAGTTTTTCAATGAGTACATACCTTAACAAGATTTTGAAGTAGTTCAAAATAGAACAGTCAAAGAAAGAGTTCTTGCCTGTGTTACAAGGTGTGAAATTGAGTAAAGACTCAAAGCCCGACCACGGCAAAAGATAGAAAGAGAATGAAAGTCATTCCCTGTGCCTTGGCCATAGGTTCTATAAAGTATGCCATGCTGTGTACCAGATCTATTGTATACCCTACACTGATTTTGGCAAGGGAGTACAATAGTGATCTAGGAGTAGATCATTGGACAGCGGTCAAAATTATCCTTAGTGGAATAAGGATATGTTTCTCGATTATGGAAGTGACAGAAGGTTCGTCGTAAAGGGTTACGTCGATGCAAGTTTTGACACTAAATCTAGATGACTCTAAGTCTCGGTCTAGATACATATTGAAAGTGGGAGCAGTTAGCTAGAGTAGCTCCGTGCAGAGCATTGTAGACATAGAAATTTGCAAAATACATACGGATCTGAATGTGATAGACCCGTTGACTAAAATTATCTCACAATCAAAACATGATCACACCTTAGTACTCTTTGGGTGTTAATCACATAGCGATGTGAACTAGATTATTGACTCTAGTAAACCCTTTGAGTGTTGGTCACATAGAGATGTGAACTATGGGTGTTAATCACATGGTGATGTGAATTATTAATGTTAAATCACATGGCGATGTGAACTAGATTATTGACTCTAGTGCAAGTGGGAGACTGAAGGAAATATGCCCTAGAGGCAATAATAAAGTATTATATATTTCCTTATATCATGATAAATGTTTATTATTCATGCTAGAATTGTATTAACCGGAAACATAATACATGTGTGAATACATAGACAAACAGTGTGTGTCACTAGTATGCCTCTACTTGACTAGCTCGTTAATCAAAGATGGTTATGTTTCCTAGCCATAGACATGAGTTGTCATTTGATTAACGAGATCACCTCATTAGGAGAATGACGTGATTGACTTGACCCATTCCGTTAGCTTAGCACTCGATCGTTTAGTATGTTGCTATTGCTTTCTTCATGACTTATACATGTTCCTATGACTATGAGATTATGCAACTCCCGTTTACCGGAGGAACACTTTGTGTGCTACCAAACGTCACAACGTAAATGGGTGATTATAAAGATGCTCTACAGGTGTCTCCAAAGGTACTTGTTGGGTTGGCGTATTTCGAGACTAGGATTTGTCACTCCGATTGTCGGAGAGGTATCTCTGGGCCCACTCGGTAATGCACATCACTATAAGCCTTGCAAGCATTGTGACTAATGAGTTAGTTGCGGGATGATATATTACGGAATGAGTAAAGAGACTTGCCGGTAACGAGATTGAACTAGGTATCGAGATACCGACGATCGAATCTCGGGTAAGTAACATACCGATGACAAAGGGAACAACGTATGTTGTTATGCGGTCTGACCGATAAAGATCTTCGTAGAATATGTGGGAGCCAATATGGGCATCCAGGTCCCGCTATTGGTTATTGACCGGAGAGGTGTCTCGGTCATGTCTACATAGTTCTCGAACCCGTAGGGTCCGCACGCTTAACGTTATGATGACAATTTTATTGATTTTTGATGTACCGAAGGAGTTCGGAGTCCCAGATGAGATCGGGGATATGACGAGGAGTCTCGAAATGGCTGAGACGTAAAAATCTATATATTGGACGACTATATTCGGACTTCGGAAAGGTTCCGAGTGATTCGGGTATTTTTCGGAGTACCGGAGAGTTACGGGAATTCGTATTGGGCCTTAATGGGCCATACGGGAAAGGAGAGAAAGACCCCAAAGGGTGGCCGCACCCCTCCCCATGGGCTAGTCCGAATTGGACTAGGGAGGGGGGCGCCCCCTTCCTTCTTTCTCCTTCCCCCTTCCCTTCTCCTACTCCCGGTGGGAGTAGGACTCCCCCCTTGGGCGCGCCACCTCCCCTTGGCCGGCCCTCTCCCCCTTGCTCCTTTATATACGGGGGTAGGGGGCACCCCATGGACACACTTGATATACGATATTTTAGCCGTGTGCGGTGCCCCCCTCCACCATATTACACCTCGATAATACCGTTGCGGAGCTTAGGCGAAGCCCTGCGTCGGTGGAACATCATCATCGTCACCACGCCGTCGTGCTGACGGAACTCTCCCTCAACACTCGGCTGGATCGGAGTTCGAGGGACGTCATCGAGCTGAACGTGTGTAGAACTCGGAGGTGCCGTGCGTTCGGTACTTGATCGGTCGGATCGTGAAGACGTACGACTACATCAACCGCGTTGTGATAACGCTTCCGCTGTCGGTCTACGAGGGTACGTGGACAACACTCTCCCCTCTCGTTGCTATGCATCATCATGATCTTGCGTGTGCGTAGGAATTTTTTTGAAATTACTACGTTCCCCAACAAATGCCTCCGGCAGTGTACCGGGATGTGTAATGAATCAAGAATGACATATTTGAAGGAATTATAAACGGTGACTTTGCCACAAATACGATCTCAACTACATGATCATGCAAAGCAATATGACAATGATGGAGTGGGTCATAATAAACGGAACGGTGGAAAGTTCATGGCAATATATCTCGGAATAGCTATGGAAATGCCATAATAGGTAGGTATGGTGGCTATTTTGAGGAAGGTATATGGTGGGTTTATGCTACCTCTTGAGCACTGCATTGGTTTTCCCTTGAAGAGGAAAAGGGTGATGCAGTAAAGTAGCGTAAGTATTTCCGTCAGTTTTTGAGAACCAAGGTATCAATCCAGTAGGAGATCATGCTCGAGTCCCACGCACCTACACAAACAAATAAGAACCTCGCAACCAACGCGATAAAGGGGTTGTCAATCCCTTCACGGTCACTTACGAGAGTGAGATCTGGTAGATATGATAAGATAATATTTTTGGTATTTTTATGATAAAGAGAAATAAAGATGCAAAGTAAAATAAACGGCTATAAAAATAACTAAGTGTTGGAAGATTAATATGATGGAAAATAGACCCGGGGGCCATAGGTTTCACTAGTGGCTTCTCTCAAGAGCATAAGTATTACGGTGGGTAAACAAATTACTGTCGAGCAATTGATAGAATTGAGCATAGATGAGAATATCTAGGTATGATCATGTATATAGGCATCACGTCCGTGACAAGTAGACCGAAACGATTCTGCATCTACTACTATTACTCCACACATCGACCGCTATCCAGCATGCATCTAGAGTATTAAGTTCATAAGAACAGAGTAATGCTTTAAGTAAGATGACATGATGTAGAGGAATAAACTCATGCAATATGATATAAACCCCATCTTTTTATCCTCGATGGCAACAATACAATACGTGCCTTGCTGCCCCTGCTGTCACTGGGAAAGGACACCACAAGATTGAACCCAAAGCTAAGCACTTCTCCCATTGCAAGGTAAACTACTCACACATCATCGGAGAGGCTATGGTGTTGATGTAGAAGCCCTCCGTGATCAATGCCCCCTCCGGCGGAGCGCCGGAAAAAGCCCCAAGATGGGATCTCACGGGTACAGAAGGTTGTGGTGGTGGAAATAGGGTTTTTGCTCCGTATCTAATGTTTCCAGGGTACATGGGTATATATAGGAGGAAGAAGTACGTCGGTGGAGCAACAAGGGCCCCACGAGGGTGGAGGGCGCGCCTGGGGGAGGTGGGCGCGCCCCCCTACCTCGTGCCTTCCTCGTTGATTGCTTTACGTAGACTCCAAGTCCTTTGGATCACGTTTGTTCCGAAAATCACGTTCCCGAAGGTTTCGTTCCGTTTGGACTCCGTTTGATATTCTTTTCCTTCGAAACACTGAAATAGGCAAAAAACAGCAATTTGGGCTGGGCCTCCGATTAATAGGTTAGTCCCAAAAATAATATAAAAGTGTATAATAAATCCCATTAAACATCCAAAACAGAATATAATATAGCATGGAACAATCAAAAATTATAGATACGTTGGAGACGTATCAAGCATCCCCAAGCTTAATTCCTGCTCGTCCTCGAGTAGGTAAATGATAAAAACAGAATTTTTGATGTGGAATGCTACTTAGCATAATTTTCAATGTAATTCTCTTATTTGTGGTATGAATATTCAGATCCAAAATATTCAAGACAAAAGTTTAATAAATAATAATACTTCAAGCATACTAACTAAGCAATTATGTCTTCTCAAAATAACATGGCCAAAGAAAGCTATCCCTACAAAATCATATAGTCTGGCTATGCTCTATCTTCACCACACAAAATATTTAGATCATGCACAACCCCGATGACAAGCCAAGCAATTGTTTCATACTTTTGGTGTTCTCAAACTTTTTCAATCTTCACGCAATACATGAGCGTGAGCCATGGATATAGCACTATATGTGGAATAGAATGGTGGTTGTGGAGAAGACAAAAAAGGAGAAGATGGTCTCACATCAACTAGGCGTATCAAAGGGCTATGGAGATGCCCATTAATAGATATCAATGTGAGTGAGTAGGGATTTCCATGCAACGGATGCACTAGAGCTATAAGTATATGAAAGCTCAACAAAAGAAACTAAGTGGGCGTGCATCCAACTCGCTTGCTCATGAAGACCTAGGGCATTTTGAGGAAGCCCATCATTGGAATATACAAGCCAAGTTCTATAATGAAGAATTCCCACTAGTATATGAAAGTGATATCATAGGAGACTCTCTATCATGAAGATCATGGTGCTACTTTGAAGCACAAGTGTGGAAAAGGGATAGTAGCATTGTCCCTTCTCTCTTTTTCTCTCATTTATTTATTTATTTGGGCCTATTCTCTTCTTTTTTTATGGCCTCTTTTTTTCGTCCGGAGTCTCATCCCGACTTGTGGGGGAATCATAGTCTCCATCATCCTTTCCTCACTTGGGACAATGCTCTAATAATGATGATCATCACACTTTTATTTACTTACAACTCAAGAATTACAACTCAATACTTAGAACAAAATATGACTCTATGTGAATGCCTCCGGCGGTGTACCGGGATATGCAATGAATCAAGAGTGACATGTATGAAAGAATTATGAAAGGTGGCTTTGCCACAAATACGATGTCAACTACATGATCATGCAAAGCAATAGGACAATGATGGCGCGTGTCATAGTAAACGGAACGGTGGTAAGTTGCATGGCAATATATCTCGGAATGGCTACGGAAATGCCATGATAGGTAGGTATGGTGGCTGTTTTGTGAAAGGTATATGGTGGGTTTATGATACCGGCGAAAAGGTGTGTGGTATTAGAGAGGCTAGCAATGGTGGAAGGATGAGAGTGCGTATAATCCATGGACTCAACATTAGTCATAAAGAACTCATATACTTGTTGCAAAAATCTACAAGTTATCAAAGCAAAGTATTAAGCGCATGCTCCTAGGGGGATAGATTGGTAGGAAAAGACCATCGCTCGTCCCCGACCGCCACTCATAAGGAAGAAAATCAATAAATAAATCATGCTCCGACTTCATCACATAACGGTTCACCATACGTGCATGCTACGGGAATCACAAACTTTAACACAAGTATTCCTCAAATTCACAACTACTCAACTAGCATGACTCTAATATCACCATCATCATATCTCAAAACAATTATCAAGCATCAAACTTCTCATAGTATTCAGCACACTCATAAGAAAAAAAATTACTAATCTGGGATGCCTATCATATTAGGACTAATTTTTATGATTAAAGCAAATTACCATGCTTTTTTGTAGGACTCTCAAAATAATATAAGTGAAGCACGAGAGAACAATAGTTTCTATAAAACAAATCCACCACCGTGCTCTAAAATATACAAGTGAAGCACTAGAGCAAAAACTATATAGCTCAAAAGATATAAGTGAAGCACATAGAGTGTTCTAATAAATTTCGAATCATGTGTGTGTCTCTCAAAAGGTGTGTACAGCAAGGATGATTGTGGTAAACTAAAAAGCAAAGACTCAAATCATACAAGACGCTCCAAGCAAAACACATACCATGTGGTGAATAAAAATATAGCTCCAAGTAAAGTTACCGATGGACAAAGACGAAAGAGGGGATGCCTTCCGGGGCATCCCCAAGCTTTGGCTTTTTGGTGTACTTAGATTACCTTGGGGTGCCATGGGCATCCCCAAGCTTATGCTCTTGCCACTCCTTGTTCCATAATCCATCAAATCTTTACCCAAAACTTGAAAACTTCACAACACAAAACTCAACAGAAAATCTCGTGAGCTCCATTAGCGAAAGAAAACAAAACACCACTTCAAGGTACTGTATTGAACTCATTCTTTATTTATATTGGTGTTAAACCTACTGTATTCCAACTTATCTATGGTTTATAAACTCTTTTACTAGCCATATATTCGTCAAAATAAGCAAACAACACACGAAAAACAGAACCTGTCAAAAACAGAACAGTCGTAATCTGTAACTAACGCAAACTTCTGGAACTCAAAAAATTCTACCAAAATAGGACGACCTAGAATTTTTTTTATTGATCTACTGCAATTGTAATAAATATTTTATCACGTTCTGGTGATTTTAAACAATTGTTTTCGTGAACAGCAAGTTTCTGGAATTTTCAGCAAGATCAAATAACTATCATCCAAGAAGATCCTATAGGTTTAACTTGGCACAAACACTAATTAAAACATAAAAACCTAACCAGAGGCTAGATCAAATATTTATTCCTAAACAGAAGCAATAAGCAAAAAACTAAAATAAAATTGGGTTGCCTCCCTACAAGCGCTATCGTTTAACGCCCCTAGCTAGGCATAAACGCAAGGATAGATCTAGGTATTGCCATCTTTGGTAGGCAATCCATAAGTAGCTCTCATAATAGATTCATATGGTAAATTTATTTTCTTTCTAGGAAAGTGTTCCATACCTTTCCTTAATGGAAATTGGAATCTAATATTCCCTTCCTTCATATCAATAATTGCACCAATCGTTCTAAGGAAAGGTCTACCAAGAATAATAGGACATGAAGGATTGCAATCTATATCAAGAACAATAAAATCTACGGGCACATAGTTCCTATTTACAACAATAAGAACATCATTAATTCTTCCCATAGGTTTCTTAATAGTGGAATCCGCAAGGTGCAAGTTTAAAGAGCAATCATCAAATTCGCGGAAACCTAACAAATCACACAAAGTTTTTGGAATCGTGGAAACACTAGCACCCAAATCACACAAAGCATAGAATTCATGATCTTTAATTTTAATTTTAATAGTAGGTTCCCACTCATCATAAAGTTTTCTAGGGATAGAAACTTCCAACTCAAGTTTTTCTTCATAAGATTGCATCAAAGCATCAACGATATGTTTAGTAAAAGCTTTATTTTGGCTATAAGCGTGAGGAGAATTTAGCACGGATTGCAACAAGGAAATACAATCTATCAAAGAGCAATTATCATAATTAAATTCCTTTAAATCCAAAATAGTGGGTTCATTAATATCTAAAGTTTTGATCTCTTCAATCCCACTTTTACCAATTTTTGCATCAAGATCTAAAAACTCCGAATTTTTGGGACGCCTTCTAGGTAAAGGTGACTCATCTCCAGTCCCATCATTATCAAGATTCATATTGCAAAACAAAGATTTAATAGGAGACACATCAATAACTTTCAAATCTTCATCTTTATTTTCATAGAAACTAGAAGAACACGCTTTCACAAAGCAATCTTTCTTAGCACGCATCCTTGCGGTTCTTTATTTGCACTCATCAATGGAAATTCTCATGGCTTTGAGAGACTCATTGATATCATGATTATGTGGAATAGATCTAAGTTTCAAAGAATCAACATCAAGAGAAATTCTATCAATGTTCCTAGCCAATTCATCAGCCTTAAGCAATTTTTCTTCAAGCAAAGCATTGAAATTCTTTTGTGAATTCATAAACTCCTTAACACTAGTTTCAAATTCAGAGGGCATCTTATTAAAATTTCCATAATAATTGTTGTAGGAATTACCATAATTATTAGAGGAATTACTAGGGAACGGCCTAGGATTAAAGTTTCCTCTATACGCGTTGTTACCAAAATTATTCCTACCAACAAAATTCACATCCATAGATTCATTATTATTCTCAATCAAGGTAGACAGAGGCACATCATTAGGATCAGAAGAAACACTTTTAGTAGCAAATAATTTCATAAGTTCATCCATCTTTCCACTCAAAACATTAATTTCTTCTATCACATGCACCTTTTTACTAGTAGATTTTTCGGTGTGCCATTGAGAATAATTAACCATAATATTATCTAGGAGTTTAGTAGCTTCTCCTAAAGTGATTTCCATAAAAGTGCCTCCCGCAGCCGAATCTAAAAGATTTCTAGAAGCAAAATTCAATCCGGCATAAATTTTTTGTATAATCATCCAAAGATTCAAACCATGTGTAGGGCAATTACGTATCATTAATTTCATCCTCTCCCAAGCTTGTGCAACATGTTCAAGATCAAGTTGCTTAAAATTCATGATATCATTTCTAAGAGAGATGATTTTAGCGGGAGGAAAATACTTAGAGATAAAAGCATCTTTGCACTTATTCCAAGAATCAACACTATTTTTAGGCAAAGACGAAAACCAAGCTTTAGCACGATCTCTAAGCGAAAAAGGAAATAGCTTCAATTTAACAATATCATTGTCCACATCTTTCTTCTTTTGCATATCACACAAATCAACAAAGCTATTTAGATGGGCAGCGGCATCTTCACTAGGAAGGCCGGCGAATTGATCTTTCATGACAAGATTCAACAAAGCAGCATTAATTTCACAAGATTCAGCTTCGGTAAGAGGAGCAATCGGAGTGCTAAGAAAATCATTGTTGTTGGTATTGGTAAAGTCACACAATTTAGTATTATCTTGAGCCATCGTGACAAGCAAGCAATCCAACACACAAGAAAACAAGAAGCAAGCGAAAAAGAGGCGAACGGAAAAGAGAGGGCGAATAAAACGACAAGGGTGAAGTGGGGGAGAAGAAAACGAGAGGCAAATGGCAAATAATGTAATGCGAGGGGTAAGAGTTTGTGATGGGTACTTGGTATGTCTTGACTTGTGCGTAGACTCGGCAACAGCACCAAAAATGGCTTGTTGTTGGGAGTCAAATCTTAACTTGACTTGGCGCGAATCTCCCCGGTAACGGCGCCAAAAAACCTTCTTGCTACCTCTTGAGCACTGCGTTGGTTTTCCTTTGAAGAGGAAAGGGTGATGCAGTAAAGTAACGTAAGTATTTCCCTCAGTTTTTGAGAACCAAGGTATCAATCCAGTAGGAGATCACGCTCGAGTCCCACGCACCTACACAAACAAATAAGAACCTTGCAACCAACGTGATAAAGGGGTTGTCAATCCCTTCACGGTCACTTACGAGAGTGAGATCTGATATATATGATAAGATAATATTTTTGGTATTTTTATGATAAAGAGAAATAAAGATGCAAAGTAAAATAAACGGCAATAAAATAGCTAAGTGTTGGAAGATTAATATGATGGAAAATAGACCCGGGGGCCATAGGTTTCACTAGTGGCTTCTCTCAAGAGCATAAGTATTACGGTGGGTAAACAAATTACTGTCGAGCAATTGATAGAATTGAGCATAGCTATGAGAATACCTAGGTATGATCATGTATATAGGCATCACGTCCGTGACAAGTAGACCGAAATGATTCTGCATCTACTACTATTACTCCACACATCGACCGCTACCAGCATGCATCTAGAGTATTAAGTTCATAAGAACAGAGTAATGCTTTAAGTAAGATGACATGATGTAGAGGGAAAAACTCATGCAATGTGATATAAACCCCATCTTTTTATCCTCGATGGCAACAATACAATACGTGCCTTGCTGCCCCTGCTGTCACTGGGAAAGGACACCACAAGATTGAACCCAAAGCTAAGCACTTCTCCCATTGCAAGAAAGATCAATCTAGTAGGCCAAACCAAACTGATAATTCATAGAGACTTGCAAAGATAACCAATCATACATAAAAGAATTCAGAGGAGATTCAAATATTGTTCATAGATAATCTTGATCATAAACCCACAATTCATCGGATCTCGACAAACACACCGCAAAAGAATACTACATCGGATAGATCTCCAAGAAGATCGGGGAGAACCTTGTATTGAGATCCAAAGAGAGAGAAGAAGCCATCTAGCTAATAACTATGGACCTGAAGGTCTGAGGTAAACTATCACACATCATCGGAGAGGCTATGGTGTTGATGTAGAAGCCCTCCGTGAGCAATGCCCCCTCCGGCGGAGCGCCGGAAAAGGCCCCTAGATGGGATCTCACGGGTACAGAAGGTTGCGGCGGTGGAAATAGGGTTTTTGCTCCGTATCTGATGTTTCCATGGTACATGGGTATATATAGGAGGAAGAAGTACGTCGGTGGAGCAACGAGGGCCCCACGAGGGTGGAGGGCGCGCCTGGGGGAGGTGGGCGCGCCCCCTACCTCGTGCCTTCCTCGTTGATTGCTTTACGTAGACTCCAAGTCCTCTGGATCATGTTTATTCCGAAAATCACGTTCCCGAAGGTTTCATTCCGTTTGGACTCCGTTTGATATTCTTTTCCTTCGAAACACTGAAATAGGCAAAAAAACAGCAACTTGGGCTGGGCCTCCGGTTAATAGGTTAGTCCCAAAAATAATATAAAAGTGTATAATAAAGCCCATTAAACATCCAAAACAGAATATAATATAGCATGGAACAATCAAAAATTATAGATACGTTGGAGACGTATCAGTTTACGGTACCGGCGAAAGTTGCACCGCACTAGAGAGGCTAGCAAAGGTGGAAGGGTGAGAGTGTGTATAATCTATGGACTCAACATTAGTCATAAAGAACTCATATACTTATTGCAAAAATCTATTAGTTATCGAAACGAAGTACTACGTGCATGCTCCTGGGGGGATAGATTGGTAGGAAAAGACCATCGCTCGTCCCTGACCGCCACTCATAAGGAAGACAATCAATAAATAAATCATGCTCCGACTTCATCACATAACGGTTCACCATGCATGCATGCTACGGGAATCACAAACTTTAACACAAGTATTTCTCAAATTAAAAATTACTTACTAGCATGAATTTAATATCACCATCTTGATATCTCAAAACAATCATAAGGAATCAAACTTCTCATAGTATTCAATGCACTTTATATGAAAGTTTTTATTACATCCCTCTTGGATGCCTATCATATTAGGACTAAATTTATAACCAAAGAAAATTACCATGATGTTTATAGACTCTCAAAATAATATAAGTCAAGCACGAGACTTCATAAATTTCTATAAAATAAAACCACCGCCGTGCTCTAACAAGATATAAGTGAAACACTAGAGCGATATTGCCTAGCTCAAAAGATATAAGTGTGAAGCACATGGAGTATTCTAATAAATCACGATTCATGCGTGTCTCTCTCAAAAGGTGTGTACAGTAAGGATGATTGTGGCAAACTAAAAAGCAAAGACTCAAATCATACAAGACGCTCCAAGCAAAACACATATCATGTGGTGAATAAAAATATAGCCTTAAGTAAAGTTACCGATAGACGAAGACGAAAGAGGGGATGCCTACGGGGCATCCCCAAGCTTAGGCTCTTGGTTATCCTTGAATATTACCTTGGGGTGCCTTGGGCATTGATGTTGCTTGAAGCTACGTCGGTATTTCCCCAAAGAGGAAGGGATGATGCAGCACAGCAGCGGTAGGTATTTCCCTCAGATATGAAACCAAAGTTATCGAACCAGTAGGAGAACCAAGCAACACAACGTAAACAGCCCCTGCACACAGATAACAAATCCTCGCAACCCGACGTGTAAAAGGGGTTGTCAATCCCTTTCGGGTAGCGGCGTCCCGGATGGGCAAATGGACGTGAGATAAAATTGTAGTAGACTGATAGATCGAACGCCAAATAAAATAAATAAGAATAAATTGCAGCAAGGTATTTTTGGTTTAATAGATGTGAAAATAAATGCAACGGAAAAGTAGATTGCAAAGGCAAATATATGGGAAAGAGACCCGGGGGCCGTAGGTTTCACTAGTGGCTTCTCTCGAGAAAAATAGCAAATGGTGGGTGAACAGATTACTGTTGGGAAATTGATAGAACTTCAAATAATCATGATGATATCCAGGCAATGATCATTATATAGGCATCACATCCAAGATTAGTAGACCGACTCCTGCCTGCATCTACTACAATTACTCCACACATCGACCGCTATCCAGCATGCATCTAGTGTATTAAGTTCATGGAGAAATGGAGTAATGTAATAAGAACGATGACATGATGTAGACAAGATCTATCTATGTAGAGATAGACCCCATCGTTTATCCTTAGTAGCAACGGTACATACGTGTCGGTTCCCCTTCTGTCACTGGGATCAAGCACCTTAAGATCGAACCCACTACAAAGCACCTCTTCCCATTGCAAGATAAATAGATCAAGTTGGCCAAACAAAACCCAAATATCGGAGAAGAAATACGAGGCTATAAGAAATCATGCATGTAAGAGATCAAAGAAACTCAAATAACTTTCATGGATATAAAAAGATAGATCTGATCACAAACTCAAAGTTCATCGATCCCAACAAACACACCGCAAAAGAGTTACATCATATTGATCTCCAAGAGACCATTGTATTGCGAATTCAACGAGAGAGAGAAAGCCATCTAGCTACTAACTACGGACCCGAAGGTCTACAAAGAACTACTCACGCATCATCGGAGAGGCACCAATGGAGGTGGTGAACCCCATCCGAGATGGTGTCTAGATTGGATCTGGTGGTTCTGGGCTCTGCGGCGGCTGGATCAATATTTCGTCGACTCCCCTAGGGTTTTGGGAATATTGTGGTATTTATAGAGCAAAGAGGCGGTCCGAGGGCTGATAATCCCCAAGTGCAGGGAATCATCGTAGCAATTTCCAAAGGTGGAAGTGATAAGTTTGGAGTGTCGAACCTACAAGGAGCTAAAGGTAAGATCAATATTCTCTCAAGCCCTATCTGCCACTAATATGACTCTATGTACACCAAACGTTTGCTTTCAACTAGCAACGAGAAATAAAACTACGTTGTGGGTATGAAGAGGATAACTTTGTATGATATCGGAGAGCTAAAATATAAAAGTAGGTGTTGTTATCATAAAGTTAGAATACATTACTAAATATTATAAATAGCAAGTGTGGAATAATGGTGGATCGGTGTGCAGAATTGCCCTAGGCAATTGTTAACAAGACCGGTAGTCGTCATTGCAATTTCATATGAGGGAGAGGCATAAGCTATAATAATTTCTCTACTTGGATCATATGCACTTATGATTAGAACTCTAGCAAGCATCCGCAACTACTAAAGATCATTAAGGTAAAACCCAACCATAGCATTAAAGCATCAAGTCCTCTTTATTCCCATACGCAACAACCCCCTTACTCAGGTTTGTGTTTCAGTCACTCACCAACCCACTATAAGCGAATCATGAACGTATTGCAACACCCTACAGCGGGAATCCCTCACGCTTGCGCGACATGGAGGGCACCATAGGACAGCACCAAAATAAAACATACAACTCGTACCAATCTAGATCATCAATCAACCCAAAGACAAAGGATAACTACTCAAAACATCATAGGATGGCAACACATCATTGGATCATAATATGTGGCATAAAGCACCATGTTCAAGTAGGGATTACAGCGGGGTGCGGGAGAGTGGACCGCGTAAAAGGGATGAGGATGGTGATGATGGTGGTGATGTTGATGAAGACGATCACCGCGGCGATGATTCCCCTCTCAATGGCACTCCGGTGCCACCAAGAGAGAGGAGGAGAGGATCACCCCCTTGTGCTTCCTCCTCCATGGCCTCCCCCTGGATGGGGAAAGGTTCTCCCTCTGGTCCTTGGCCTTCATGGCGATGATGGCCTCTCCGGGATACTCCTCCATGGCCACCGGTGATGATGGCCCCCTCCGGCAGGGTGCTGGAGAGGGCCTAGATTGATTTCTCGTGGCTACAGAGGCTTGCGGCGGCGGAACTTCCGATCTAGGTTTCTTTCTGGAAGTTTGGGTATATATGAGAGGTGTTGGCGTCGAGAACAAGTCAGGGGGGTCTCCGGGCTGTCCACGAGGCAGGGAGGCGCGCTCAGGGGGGTGGGCGCGCCCCCCACCCTCGTGGGCAGCCGAGACTCTTCTGGCCCAACTCTTTGACTCCTTGGCCTTCTTCTGGTCCAAAAATAAGCTCCGTCAAGTTTCAGGTCAATTGGACTCCGTTTGGTTTCCCTTTTCTGCGATACTCTAAAACAAGGAGAAAACATAAACTGGCACTGGGCTCTAGGTTAATAGGTTAGTCCCAAAAACCATATAAAATAGCATATAAATGCATATAAAACATCCAAGGTTGATAATATAATAGCATGAATACTTCATAAATTATAGATACGTTGGAGACGTATCGGCATCCCCAAGCTTAATTCCCGCTCGTCCTCGAGTAGGTAAATGATAAAAGAAATAATTTATGAAGTGTGAATGCTAGCAAGTGCACAAGTTTGATCAATGATAATTTCACTCACTTTTTCTATAATCAATATATGTCATAACAGTAGCTCATCATATAAAACTTTTCATGATCAAGTAACAAGCTATTCACATGTTAAAGTATAGATCATAGACTTTCTTGAAAACTAACAAACAGTGCTCTTATTTATCAAACAATTGCAATTCATCTTATTTTCAGGAAGAGTCTATGTCAGAGCTTTGATTCAGCAAACTCCACATACTCAACTATCATTTAATCTTTCACAATTGCTAACACTCACGTGATATTTATGGGTTCAAAGTTTTAATCGGACACAGAGAAAGATAGGGGCTTATAGATTCGCCTCCCAACCTTTTACCTCAAGGGTAATGTCAACAATAATAGTTCATGATAACTTACATCCAATTGGATATATATATCAGGATCTTTCCAACACAATGTGCTTGCCAAAGGATAAAATGTAAAAAGGAAAGGTGAAGATCACCATGACTCTTGCATAAGGTAGAATATGAAAGTAAAATATAGGCCCTTCGCAGAGGGAAGCAAAGGTTGTCATGCGCTTTTATGGTTGGATGCACAAAATCTTAATGCAAAAGAACGTCACTTTATATTGCCTCTTGTGATAGAGACCTTTATTATGCGGTCCGTCGCTTTTATTACTTCCCTATCACAAGTTTGTATAAAGCTTATTTTCTTCACACTAATAGATCATACATATTTAGAGAGCAATTTTTATTGCATGCACCGATGACAACTTACTTGAAGGATCTTACTCAATCCATAGGTAGGTATGGTGGACTCTCATGGAAAAACTAGTTTAAGGGATATTTGGAAGCACAAGTAGTATGTCTACTTGGTGCTAAGAATTTGGCTAGCATAAGGGGGAAAGGAAAGCTCAGCATGTTGGATGATCCAAGAGAATGTACTTTATTTCGGATATAAGAAAGCATAACCCATTACGTTGTCTTCCTTGTCCAACATCAACCTTTTAGCATGACATATTTTAATGAGTGCTCACAATTACAAAAGATGTCCAAGATAGTATATTTCTATGTGAAATATCTCTTCCTTCAATATTCTTTCATGAATTGTTCAAGTGACCAATTCTACGTTTGCTAACTTTCAATAAGTTTACTGCCTATACTTATTATGTGTGAAGTCATTACTCCCCATGTTATAAGCATATGAAACATATATAAATTCAGATTTACGACATTCAATTCATTCAACCTTTTACTCATAGGATATACGTGAAGCACGTGAGTTATTGACAAACTACTCCAAAAAGATACAAGTGAAGATCACTGAGTAGTCAAATAATTAACCAGCCATGGGAGGATTCTTTTTCATTCAATAATTCAGATCCAATGATTTTATTCAAACAGCAAGTAAAATTGAAAACACGCTCCAAGCAAAACACATATCATGTGATGAGTAAAAATATAGCTCCGAGTAAGGTATACCGATAGCTTTGAAGACGAAAGAGGGGATGCCTTCCGGGGCATCCCCAAGCTTAGACGCTTGAGTCTTCCTTGAATATTACCTTGGGGTGCCTTGAGAATCCCCCATCTTAGAGTCTTTCCACTCCTTATTCTCCTCATATCGATATCTCACCCAAAGCTTGAAAACTTCAATCACACAAAACTTAACAAAACTTCGTGAGATAGGTTAGTATGATAAAGAGTAAACCATTCACTTTGGTACTGTCTAAGACAAGGTTCATAATTGTTCCCACACAATTTCTACTGTACCATATCATTTATACAATTTATATTTAGAAATATAAGTCATAGAAACTAGAAAACAAGCAAACTATGCAATGAAAACAGAATCTGTCAGAAACAGAACAGTCTGTAATGATCTGAACATAAACCATACTTCTGCTACTCCAAAAATTATGAAATAAATTGGTGTACGTGAGGAATTTGTCTATTAATCTTCTTAAAAAATAATCAACTCAAAATCACTCTTGTGTAAAAAATGGTAGCTAATCCCGTGAGCGCAAAGTTTCTGTTTTTTACAGCAAGATCACATTAACTTTCACCCAAGTCTTCCCAAAGGTCTTACTTGGCACTTTTATTGAAAAAAGCTATAAAACATGATTAATATAGTAGCTTAATCATGTAAACACACAAAAACAGTAAGGGTAAATATTGGGTTGTCTCCCAACGAGCGCTTTACTTTAATGCCTTTTAGCTAGGCATGATGATTTCAATGATGCTCACATAAAAGAAAAGAATTGAAACATAAAGAGAGCATCATGAAGAATATGACTAGCACATTTAAATCTAACCCACTTACTATGCCTAGGGATTTTGTGAGCACATAATTTATAGGAGCAAGAATCAACTAGCATAGGAAGGCAAAACAAGTATAACTTCAAAACCTTAAGCACATAGAGAGGAAACTTGATATTATTGCGACTCCTACAAGCATATATTCCTCCCTCATAATAATTTTCAGTAGCATCATGAATTAATTCAACAATATAACCATCACATAAAGCATTCTTTTCATGATCTACAAGCATAGAAAATATTCTACTCTCCACATAAGCAAAATTCTTCTCATTCGGAATAGCGGGATCACTAGTTCCTAAAGTTGACACTCTTCCAAACCCGCTTTAGGTGATAGTATTATTCATACTCCAAAAGATATAAGTGAAGTTCATGGAGCATTCTACAATTAATAAATACTAACCAATATCCAAGCTCAAAATATGTAAGTGAAGCACACGAAGCATTCTATAAAACCATACTCAAAAGTTTTAAGTGAAGCACAAAGAGCAATTCTATAAGATCATACTTAAAAGATATAAGTGAAGCACATGAAGTATTCTATAAATTGATGAAGGGACATCTCAGACTAGCATGGTTCTTAAAGAAAACACAAAGGACACAAATCATGTGAACAAAATAAAAACCGAGTTATACCGATAATTGTTGAAGAAGAAAGATGGGATGCCAACCGGGGCATCCCCAAGCTTAGATGCTTGAGTATCCTTTAAAAAATTTACTTGGGTGCCTTGGGCATACCCAAGCTTGAACTCTTTCCTCTCTTTATTCTTCTCATATTGATAGCTCCTCGATCTTCGAACACTTCATCCACACAAAACTTTTAACAAAAACTTTGTGAGATCCGTTAGTATAACAAAGCAAATCACTACTATAAGTACTGTTGCAAACAAATTCATATTTAAATATAAGTTTTCCATGGCTTAATCCACTGATAGAAATCGATAGTTTCATCAAAACAAGCAAGCAATGCATCAAAAACAGAATCTGTCTTAAACAGGACAGTCTGTAGTAATCTGGAAGTTTAGTAAACTTCTGTAACTCCTAAAATAATGAAATAAATTTGACAATTTGAAAATTTTGTACAGAAGTAATGTGCAAAAAGTTTCAGACCCATTTGACCTTCTAGTAAAAAAATGTAAATTCATGCACTACAGCCAAAGTTTCTGTTTTTGTTCTGCACATGGTAAACAAGCAATCTAATCATCCTAAAACCAAAGCTTGGCACATTATTTTTATAATACAATGGATATATACAAGGGGATAATTATTTACAGAGAAACTTCCATGAAAAATTCTACATTGTTTCGAGCATGAACACAAGTGCTCAAGGTCGACCCTCACTTCTTCAATGCATAACTTTCCAATCACTTCTCTTTTTGAAAAACTTTTTAGGCATGAGAGGCAAGTAATAAATTTTTTGTATTTTCATTCTTTTAATTTTTTTTATGTTTCACCCACAACTAAACGGAAACAAGAAGGAAAAACAAAATCTACTTAGTGAAGAAAGCAAACAAGCACACACGAGAATATCAACCCCACGCTATTGTTCCCCGGCAACGGCGCCAGAAAAGAGCTTGATAATCCCCAAGTGCAGGGAATCATCGTAGCAATTTCCAAAGGTGGAAGTGATAAGTTTGGAGTGTCGAACCCACAAGGAGCTAAAGGTAAGATCAATATTATCTCAAGCCCTATCTGCCACTGATACGACTCTACGTACACCAAACGTTTGCTTTCAACTAGCACCGAGAAATAAAACTACGTTGTGGGTATGAAGAGGATAACTTTGTATGATATCGGAGAGCTAAAATATAAAAGTAGGTGCTGTTATCATAAAGTTAGAATATAAAACTAAATATTATAAATAGTGAGTGTGGAATAATGGTGGATCGGTGTGCGGAATTGTCCTAGTCAATTGTTAACAAGACCGCTAGTCGTCATTGCAATTTCATATGAGGGAGAGGCATAAGCTAACACACTTTCTCTACTTGGATCATATGCACTTATGATTGAAACTCTAGCAAGCATCCGCAACTACTAAAGATCATTAAGGTAAAACCCAACCATAGCATTAAAGCATCAAGTCCTCTTTATTCCCATACGCAACAACCCCCTTACTCGGGTTTGTGTTTCAGTCACTCACCAACCCACTATAAGCGAATCATGAACGTATTGCAACACCCTACAGCGGGAATCCCTCACGCTTGCGTGACACGGAGGGCACCATAGGACAGCACCAAAATAAAACATACAACTCGTACCAATCTAGATCATCAATCAACCCAAAGACAAAGGATAACTACTCAAAACATCATAGGATGGCAACACATCATTGGATCATAATATGTGGCATAAAGCACCATGTTCAAGTAGGGATTAAAGCGGGGTGCGGGAGAGTGGACCGCACAAAAGGGATGAGGATAGTGATGATGGTGGTGATGTTGATGAAGACGATCACCGCGGCGATGATTCCCCTCTCGATGGCACTCTGGTGCCACCAAGAGAGAGGAGGAGCGGATCTCCCCCTTGTGCTTCCTCCTCCATGGCCTCCCCCTGGATGGGGAAAGGTTCTCCCTCTGGTCCTTGGCCTTCATGGCGATGATGGCCTCTCCGGGATACTCCTCCATGGCCACCGGCGATGATGGCCCCCTCCGGCAGGGTGCCGGAGAGGGCCTAGATTGATTTCTCGTGGCTACAGAGGCTTGCGGCGGCGGAACTTCTGATCTAGGTTTCATTCTGGAAGTTTGGGTATATATGAGAGGTGTTGGCATTGAGAACAAGTCAAGGGGGTCTCCGGGCTGTCCACGAGGCAGGGAGGCGCGCCCAGGGGGGTGGGCGCGCCCCCACCCTCGTGGGCAGCCCGAGACTCTTCTGGCCCAACTCTTTGACTCCTTGGCCTTCTTCTAGTCCAAAAATAAGCTCCGTCAAGTTTCAGGTCAATTGGACTCCGTTTGGTTTTCCTTTTCTGCGATACTTTAAAACAAGGAGAAACAGAAACTGGCACTGGGCTCTAGGTTAATAGGTTAGTCCCAAAAACCATATAAAATAGCATATAAATGCATACAAAACATCCAAGGTTGATAATATAATAGCATGAATACTTCATAAATTATAGATACGTTGGAGACGTATCAGGGGCACCCGAGGTGGGCACAACCCACCAGGGCGCACCTGGGCCTCCTGGTGCGCCTTGGTGGGTTGTGCTCTCCTCGGAGCACCCCCCAGGCGTAGCCAGGGCCCATTATGTTCCTTCTGGTCCAAAAAAAATCTCCGTAAAGTTTCGTTGCATTTGGACTCCGTTTGATATTGATTTCCTGCAATGTAAAAAACATGCAGAAAACAGCAACTGGCACTTGGCACTATGTCAATAGGTTAGTACCAAAAAACAATATAAAATGACTATAAAATGATTATAAAACATCCAAGATTGATAATATAACATCATGGAACATTCAAAAATTATAGATACGTTGGAGACATATCAGCATCCCCAAGCTTAACTCATACTCGTCCTCGAGTAGGTAAGTGAAAAACAGATTTTTTGATGTGGAATGCTGCCTAACATGTCATATCACATTCTTTCTTTATAGCATGGACATTTGGAGTTTTATATTGTTCAAAGCAATAGTCTACTTTTGACATGATAGTTTAAATACTCAAGCATATCAACAAGCAACCATGTCTTTCAAAATATCAACGCTAAAATATGTTATCCCTAGCCCATCATACTCAACCATTGATCCATTCATGAAACACACTCGCATATTAGTTACACCCAATACTAAAGTATGATCATATTGCCTCCTAGTTGGTGCTTTTATAAGAGAAGATGGAGACTCAAATTAATAAATAAAAATTGCATAAAGTAAAAGAAAGGCCCTTCGTAGAGGGAAGTAGGGATTTGTAGAGGTGCCAGAGCTCAAAGTGAAAAACTTAGAGATAAAAACATTTTAGCAGGTGTATCCATCCCATCAACGAAAACGACTTAGAGTTCCCAACACTTTCCATGCTAGATATATCATAAGAGGTTCCCAAACAGAAAATAAAGTTTATTCCTTTTTCCACCATACTTTCACTTTCCATGGTTAACTGTATCCACGGGTGCCTTCCATACCAACACTTTCCAAGGAATTTATTATTTGACAACATAAAGTAAATTAATTTTTCATTTTGGGACTAGGCATCCCTAATACCTTTGCCTTACTCTCGTGCAATGACAAGTGAATAAACACTCATCGTGACAATAACACATCTAGCATGGAAAATATTAGCCACCCCTCACCGCTCCGTGAGCGAAACGAACACACAAAAGAGAAGTTTATTTTGAAAATTAGAGATGGCACATGCAAATTTTCTTAGAACGGCAAAAGAATACCGCATATAGGTAGATATAGTGGACTCATGTGGCAAAACTGGTTTAAAGGATTTTGGATGCACAAGTAGAGATCATACTTTGTGCAAAATGAAGGCTAGCAAAAGATTGAGAAGCGACCAACCAAGAAACGGATAATCTCATAAGCAAGCATTAATTATAATTAACACCGAATAATGCACCACAAGTAGGATATAATTTCATTGCATGACTATTGACTTTCATGCTTGTATAGGAAAACACAAACCTTAACACCAATATTCTTACTAAAGCATAATTACTCATCAACATAACTCACATATCACATCATCATATCTCAAAACTATTACTAAGAATCAAGTTTATTTTGTCCAATGATCTTCATGAATTTTTTTATTATATCCTTCTTGGATATCTATCACTTTGGGACTAATTTTTATATGTTGCTTTTGACAAGCTCCAACAAATATAAGTGAAGATCATGAGCATAATTTTTCTTTCTCTCAAATTAATTTAAGTGAAGCAAGAGAGAATTTCTTGAAAATTACTAACTCTCAAATAAATATAAGTGAGCAAGAGAGCATTTCTTCAAAAATACTAAAGCACACCATGCTCAAAAAGATATAAGTGGGGCACTAGAGCAAGTCCATAGCTCATAAAAATTTAAGTGAAGCATAGAGAGCAATTCTAACAAGTCATGACATAATTTTGGCTCTCTCAAATAGGTGTGTCCAGCAAGGAATCAAGAATTAGAACACAAAATAAAACAATCAAAGACTCATATCATACAAGACGCTCCAAGCAAAACACATAGTATGTGACGAATAAAAATATAGCTTCGAGTAAAATACCGATGGTCGTTAGAAGAAAGAGGGGATGCCACTCAGGGGCATCCCCAAGCTTAGTTGGTTGCTCATTTTTGGATAATAGCTTGGGATGCTGGGGCATCTCCAAGCTTAGGCTGTTCTACTCCTTATTCCTTCATCCATCGTAAGATAACCCAAAACTTGAAAACTTCAATCACACAAAACTCAACAAAACCTTCGTGAGATCCGTTAGTAAAAGAAAGCAAATCACTACTATAAGTACTGTACCAAACCAATTCATATTTTGTTTTTGCATTATATATACTGTATTCCAACTTTTCTATGGCAAAAAATCATCAAAGAAAACCATATAGCCATTAAAATAAGCACACAACGCAAAGAAAACATAATCTGTCAAAACAGAACAGTCTGTAGCAATCTGACTATTTCGAAAACTTCTGGAACTTCAACAATTCTGAAACAAATAGGACGACCTGAGTAATTTGTATATTAATCTTCTGCAAAAAGAATTGGCATTTTATCAGGCTCTGGTAAAAAATAAGAATTGTTTTCGTGAGCGCAAAAGTTTCTGTTTTTTTCTAGCAAGATCAAACAACTACCACCCAAGAAGATCCTATAGGTTCTACTTGGCACAAACATTAATTAAAACACAAAAAACACAATCATAACAGTAGCATAATTGTGCTAACACTCAATAACAGAAAGCAAAAATCAAAAATAAATTTTATTCGTTGGGTTGCCTCCCAACAAGCGTTATAGTTTTACGCCCTTAGCTAGGCATAAAGCAAGGATCTAAGTTTTGTCATCCTTGTCCAACTCTTCAATCAAACACTGAGAATCCTTCAAAGATTTATCATAAAGATCTTCAATAGCAATAATCCTAGGAATAAATTTAAAGATTTCATTCTTGCAAAAAGGATCTCTTATCACTTCAGCAAAATCCGGGTGAATACTAATCATCTTAAGATCTTCTTTATTACTATTACTAAAAGTTGCACCCTTGTTCTTGGTAACTTGAGTAACTTTGCCAATCTTTACGGGAGTTTTTTCGATAGTTTTAGCGGAAGCGAAAGCCGTGCTTAGATTACTAAAAATTTCTTCTAATTTATCGATCCGAGACGGGCTTTCTTCTATTCTTTCATGGATTACGGTACCCTTTTATTTTAACAACTTAAAAATATCTCCCGCTTTTGACCCAATCTTGGTGGTAAAATTATGCATCTTTTTATCTATAATTTTCATATGATCTTCGGTGAGCATTTTCTTTTCAATAGCATCTAGTCTTTCCATAACATGCTCAAGTGTCAAAATTGTTTCATTAATCATGAGAGGTCGTGAGCCCACTAAATTTCCCATAGCATTAAAAGCATCAAGAGAAGGACACATCAAGAAATTTCCACCGGTAATCGTATCAAGGACGAATCTATACCAAGTGGTGATGCCAACATAAAACAACGAAGAAGAACAACGGTAGATTGCTTACGGATAGATCTATTATGAGCATTGCAAATCCTATACCAAGCATCCTTTAAATTTTCTCCTCCCCTTTGTTTAAAGTTGAGAACCTCGTTCTCGGGAGTACAAGCAATAAAGGAAGAACTATCCATAACAATAATAACGGCAAACAAGATTGCACACAAAAATAGATCCGGCAAGAAAACGGCGAACAAAAAAAGAGGGGCGAATAAAACGGGAAATTTTTGTGAAGTGGGGGAGAGGAAAATGAGAGGCAAATGGAAAATAATTTAAGTTGCGAGGAGATGAGATTTGTGATTAGGAACCTGGTATATGTTGAAGATCCTCCCCGGCAACGGCGCCAAAAATTTCTTTTGATGTCGCTTGAAGCTATGTCGGTATTTCCCCAAAGAGGAAGGGATGATGCAGCACAGCGGCGGTAGGTATTTCCCTCAGATATGAAACCAAGGTTATCGAACCAGTAGGAGAACCAAGCAACACAACGTAAACAGGCCCTGCACACAGATAACAAATCCTCGCAACCCGACGTGTAAAAGGGGTTGTCAATTCCTTTCGGGTAGCGGCGCCCCAGATGGGCAAACGGACGTGAGATAAAATTGTAGTAGATTGATAGATCGAATGCCAAATAAAATAAATAAGAATAAATTGCAGAAAGGTATTTTTGCATTTTTGGTTTAATAGATCTGAAAATAAATGCAACGGGAAAGTAGATCGCAAAGGCAAATATATGAGAAAGAGACCCGAGGGCCGTAGGTTTCATTAGTGGCTTCTCTCGAGAAAAATAGCAAACGGTGGGTGAACAAATTACTGTTGGGCAATTGATAGAACTTCAAATAATCATGACGATATCCAGGCAATGATCATTATATAGGCATCATGTCCAAGATTAGTAGACCGACTCCTGCCTGCATCTACTACTATTACTCCACACATCGACCGCTATCCAGCATGCATCTAGTGTATTAAGTTCATGGAGAAACGGAGTAATGCAATAAGAACGATGACATGATGTAGACAAGATCTATCTATGTAGAGATAGACCCCATCGTTTTATCCTTAGTAGCAATGATACATACGTGTTGGTTCCCCTTCTGACACTGGATCAAGCACCGTAAGATCGAACCCACTAGAAAGCACCTCTTCCCATGGCAAGATAAATAGATCAAGTTGGCCAAACAAAACCCAAATATCGGAGAAGAAATACGAGGCTATATGCAATCATGCATATAAGAGATCAAAGAAACTCAAATAACTTTCATGGATATAAAAAGATAGATCTTATCATAAACTCAAAGTTCATCGATCCCAACAAACATACCACAAAAGAGTTACATCATATGGATCTCCAAGAGACCATTGTATTGAGAATTCAGCGAGAGAGAGAAAGCCATCTAGCTACTAACTACGGACCCGAAGGTCTACAAACAACTACTCACGCATCATCGGAGAGGCACCAATGGAGGTGGTGAACCTCATCCGAGATGGTGTCTGGATTGGATATGGTGGTTCTGGACTCTGCAGCGGCTGGATCAATATTTCGTCGACTCCCCTAGGGTTTTGGGAATATTGGGGTATTTATAGAGCAAAGAGGCGGTCCAGGGGGCACCCGAGGTGGGCACAACCCACCAAGGCGCGCCTGGGCCTCCTGGCGCACCTTGGTGGGTTGTGCTCTCCTCGGAGCACCCCCTAGGCGCAGCCAGGGTCCATTATGTTCCTTCTGGTCCAAAAAAAATCTCCGTAAAGTTTCGTTGCGTTTGGACTCCGTTTGATATTGATTTCCTGCGATGTAAAAAACATGCAGAAAACAGCAACTGGCACTTGGCACTATGTCAATAGGTTAGTACCAAAAAATGATATAAAATGATTATAAAACATCCAAGATTGATAATATAACAACATGGAATAATAAAAAATTATAGATACGTTGGAGACCTATCAGGCATCCCCAAGCTTAGGCTCTTGCCACTCCTTATTCCATAGTCCATCAAATCCTTACCCAAAACTTGAAAACTTCACAACACAAAACTCAACAGAAAATCTCATAAGCTCCGTTAGTATAAGAAAATAAATAACCACTTTTGGTACTGTTGTGAACTCATTATTTATTTATATTGGTGTAATATGTACTGTATTCCAACTTTTCCATGGTTCATACGCCCCCCCTCCCCCCCCCCCCCGATACTAGCCACATATTCATCAAAATAAGCAAACAACACATAGAAAACAGAATCTGTCAAAAACAGAATAGTCTATAGCAATCTGGATATTTCGAATACTTCTGTAACTCCAAAAATTCTGACAAATTAGGAAAACCTAAGAAATTTGTTTATTAATCTTCTGAAAAAAAGAATCAACTCAAAATCACACTTCTGTAAAAAATGGGAACTATTTTCCTGGGCGCAAAAGTTTCTGTTTTTCAGCAAGATCAAATCAACTATCACCATAAGCTATCCCAAAGGTCTTACTTGGCACAAACACTAATTAAAACACAAAACCACATCTAACCAGAGGCTAGATGAATTATTTATTGTAAAACAGAACCTAAAAAGCTACAAACAAAAATAAAATTGGGTTTCCTCCCAACAAGCGCTATTGTTTAACGCCCTTAGTTAGGCATAAAACACGAATAGATCTAGATATTGTCATCTTTGGTATGCAATCGATAAGTGGCTCTCATAATAGATTCATAAGGCAATTTAATTTTTTTTCTTGGAAAGTGTTCCATGCCTTTCCTTAACGGAAATTGAAATCTAAGGTTTCCTTCTTTCATATCAATAATTGCACCAATCGTTTTAAGGAAAGGTCTGCCAAGAATAATAGGACATGTAGGATTGCAATCTATATCAAGAACAATGAAATCTACGGGCACATAATTCCTATTTTCATCAATAAGAACATCATTAATCCTTCCCATAGGTTTCTTAATAGTGGAATCCGCAAGATGAAAATTTAAAGAACAATCATCAAATTCACGGAAACCTAGCACATCACATAAAGTTTTTGGAATCGTGGAAACACTAGCACCCAAATCGCACAAAGCATGGCACTCATAATCTTTAATATTAATCTTAATAGTAGGTTCCCACTCATCATAAATTTTTTTAGGGATAGAAACTTCCAATTCAAGCTTTTCTTCAAAAGATTGCATCATAGCATCAACGATATGTTTAGTAAAAGCTTTGTTTTGATTATAAGCATGATGAGAATTCAACATGGATTGCAACAAGGAAATACAATCTATTAAAGAACAATTATCATAATTAAATTCCTTGAAATCCAAAAGAGTGGGTTCATTGCTACTTAAAGTTTTGACCTCTCCAATCCCACTTTTATCAATTTTTGCATCAAGATCTAAAAACTTCGAATCATTGGGACGCCTTTTTACTAAAGTTGGCTCATCCCCAGTCCCAGCTTTATCAAGATTTATATTGGTAAACAAGGCTTCAATAGGAGTCACATCAATCACTTTAAGATATTCATCATTATTTTCACGGAAACTAGAAGAACACGCTTTTATAAACCAATCTTTTTAGCACGCATCTTGGCGGTTCTTTCTTTGCACTCATCAATGGAAATTCTCATGGCTTTGAGAGACTCATTGATATCATGCTTGGGTGGAATAGATCTAAGTTTCAAAGAATTGACAGCAAGAGAAATTCTATCCACGTTCCTAGCCAAATCATCAATCTTAAGCAACTTTTCTTCAGTCAAAGCATTGAAATTCTTTTGCAAACTCATAAATTCTTTAACACTATTCTCAAAATCAAAGGGCATATTATTATAATTTCCATAATAATTGTTGTAGGAATTACCATAATTATTACAGGAATTACTAGGAACGGCCTAGGATTAAAATTATCTCTATACGCGTTATTATCAAAATTGTTCCTACCAACAAAATTCACATCCATAGATTCATTATTATTCTCAATGTAAATAGACAAAGGCAAATCATTAGGATGAATAGGAACACTTTTGCTAGAAAATAATTTCATCAGCTCATCCGTCTTTCCACTCAAAACATTAATCTCTTTAATCACATGCAACTTTTTACTAGTGGAAGATCTTTCGGTATGCCATTGAGAATAATTAACCATAATATTATATAGGAGTTTAGTAGATTATCCTAAAGTAATTTACATGAAAGTACCTCCCGCGGCCGAATCTAAAAGATATCTAGAAGCAAAATTCAATCCGGCATAATTTTTTTGTATAATCATCCACAAATTCAAACCAGGAGTGGGGCAATTTCGTATCATCAATTTCATCATCTCCCAAGATTGTGCACATGTCCATGATCAAGTTGCTTAAAATTCATAATATCGTTCCTAAGGGAGATGATCTAAACGGGAGGAAAATACTTGGAAATAAAAGCATCTTTACACTTATTCCATGAATCAATCCTTTTTTTGGGCAAAGATGAAAAGCAAGTTTTAACACGATCCCTAAGCGAGAACGAAAATAGCTTCAATTTAACAATATCATTATCCACATCTTTTTTCTTTTGCATATCACACAAATAAACAAAACTATTAAGATGGGATGCAACATCTTCATTGGGAAGGCCGGAAAATTGATCTTTCATAACAAGATTCAGCAAAGCGGCATTAATTTCACAAGATTATGCATTAGTAGCGGGAGCAATCGGACTACTAATAAAATCATTATTATTGGTGTTGGAAAAGTCAAAAATTTGGTATTCTCTTGAGTCATCGTGACAAAGCAATCCAACACACGAACACACAAAAAGCAACGAAGAAGACGAACGGAAGAGGGGCGAAGAAAAGGCAAACTTTTCGAAAATCGTTTTAGAAGTGGGAGAGAGCAAAACAAGAGGCGAATGGCGAATAATGTAATGCAAGAGATGAGATTTTATGATAGGTACTTGGTATGTATTGACTTGGCGTAGACCTCCCCAGTAACGGCGCGAGAAATTCTTCCTGCTACTTCTTGAGCTTGCGTTGGTTTTTCCCTTGAAGAGGAAAGGGTGATGCGGCAAAGTAGAGTAAGTATTTCCCTCAGTTTGAGAATCAAGGTATCAATCCAGTAGGAGACAATGAACAAGTCACCGAATACCTGCACAAACAATCAACAACTTGCACCCAACGCGATAAAGGGGTTGTAAATCCCTTCACGGTTACTGCAAAAGTGAGATTGAATTGAGATAGATAAACGGTAAAGTAATTTTTTTTGGTATTTTTGGTTTATAGATCGGAAAGTAAAAGATTGCAAAAAGGTAAATTGGAAACTAAAATTGTAGATCGGAAACTTATATGATGGAAAATAGACCCGGGGGCCATAGGTTTCACTAGAGGCTTCTCTCAAGATAGAAAATATTACGGTGGGTGAACAAATTACTGCTGAGCAACTGATAGAAAAGCACAAAGTTATGACGATATCTAAGGCAATGATCATGAATATAGGCATCACGTCCGTGTCAAGTAGACCGAATCCTGCCTGCATCTACTACTATTACTCCACACATCGACCGACTCCTTCCTGCATCTAGAGTAACAAGTTCATAAGAACAGAGTAACACATTAAGTAAGATGACATGATGTAGCGAGATAAACTCAAGCAATATGATGAAAACCCCGTCTCGTTATCCTCGATGGCAACAATACAATACGTGCCTTGCTGCCCCTACTGTCACTGGAAAAGGATACCGCAAGATTGAACCCAAAGCAAAGCACTTCTCCCATTGCAAAAAAACCAATCTAGTTGGCCAAACCGAACCGAAAGTTCAAAGAGACTTGCAAAGATATCAAATCATGCATATAAGAATTCAGAGAAGATTCAAATAATATTCATAGATAAGTTGATCATAAATCCACAATTCATCAGATCTCGGCAAGCACACTGCAAAAAAAGTATTACATGGAATAGATCTACAAGAACATCGAGGAGAACATTGTATTGAGAATCAGAGAGAGAGAGAAGAAGCCATCTAGCTGCTAGCTATGGACCCGTAGGTCTGTGGTAAACTACTCACGCTTCATCGGAAGGGCAATGGTGTTGATGTAGAAGCCCTCCATGATCGAATCCCTCTGTGGCAGGACGCCGAAAAGGCCCCTAGATGGGATCTGACGGGTACAGAAGGTTGCGGCGGTGGAAAAGTGTTTTCGTGGCTCTCTCTGTTGGTTTTGGGATATATGAGAATATATAGGCGGAAGAAATAGGTGAATGAAGTCGCGAGGGGCCCACAAGGGTGGGGGGCCTGGCCTACCCCTCTGGGCTCACCCTCCCTCCTTGTGTCCGTCTCGTGGCTTCTCTGACTTGCACTCCAAGTCCTCTGGATGTCTTCTGGTCCAAGAAAAATCATCGCGAAAGTTTTATTCCGTTTGGACTCCGTTTGGTATTCCTTTTCTGCGAAACTCTAAAACAAGGAAAAAACAGAAAGTGGCACTAGGCTCTAGGTTAATAGGTTAGTCCCAAAAATCATATAAAATAGCATATTAATGCATATAAAACATCCAAAACAGATAATATAATAGCATGGAAAAATTAAAAATTATAGATACGTTGGAGACGTATCATCTATTCTGCTAATATTAGCAGAATTATTCTGCTAATGCTTCTGCACTGCAAGCTCAACGTGAGGGCACTGCACTTTCTGTAGCAAGGGTACTGCAATACAGAGACTAGTGAACTTCGTGTAGGAAAAAACTGCATGCGGTGTTTTTTCGGTACTGCTTTCACTCTAGTTTTTAAACCGTTTGTCGGGACGAGGCATGTAATATACCATTGAGAAGCTATGGATTAGGCGCAATTTCGCCATGTAGAAATGTTTTTGAGATTCCTCATGGTTTAAGAGCAGTTTCAAAAACTGTGTGGCTCACGACGAGTGGCAGCGAGCGTTTTTTCGCGTTTTTTCTAACCACTTGTCGGAATGAAGCAAATGATACGCCGTTGGAAAGATATCGTCGAGGCACAACTTTTTCATATGTATTATTTTCCCTAATTCATTACGGTTTAAGTGTAGTTTTAAATTTTACTAAATCGTGGAATTTCGTTTTTTGTAATTTTTTGTACTATTTTCGCTCCAGTTTTTGAACCATTTGTCGAAATGAGGAGTGTGATACACCCTTGGAAAGATACGGACGAGGCACAACTTTCATATGTAGAAAAGTTTTTTAGATTCCTTACGGTTTTAAGTTAATTTTGAAAATCGTGCAGCTGACGATGAGTGGTAGCGGCCGTTTTTCGCGAAATTTTTACAAACCGCTGGTCGAAATGATTCAAATTATGCCATTGAAAAGATATCAATGAGGCGCAACTTTTTCATGTAGAACACTCTCTTTGATTTCTTACGGTTTAAGAGCAATTTTGATTTTTACAAAATGCGGACACTTTGTTTTTTCGCGACCCAAAATCATCGTATGTATTGCACCAGATAGAAAACCACACTGCTTCAGACTAAAAAACCGCACTTCATCAAACGGACAAGTGCACTGCATGATTTCGTTTTTGTGGGACGTAAATTTTCCCAAACGAGGTGGGGTGCACTTTATGTCGACCGTTGGTGAACTGCAATACTGTGATACCGTAAACGGGCAACGACACTACCGAAAGTGAACCACGTGATTTTTTTCCAACTCAATATTTTTTTCGTGCGTAGACCGGGCGAGTGGACCGCAGGGACTGAGCAAGTGAACCACATGTAATGAGAAGTGAGCTGTTTTCTGGGGTGTTTTTGTTTTCGGATTACCAAGTGAACCACAAAGGATTTTTATAGTGAACTGCATGAGAGAACAAAGTGAGCTTAAAAACATACGTATCCATTCATTATTTTTTACACATCCACACAGCCATCTAGTACATAGCAGAATCAACGATGCAGTACCCAATAGAACTGCACTAGGGAAAGACTTGCTTATTCAAAATGACCATCCATTCTCACTCCCCTTTTCTCTATGTGTTTCCCATAAACAACAAATCAAACTTCAAATGAACATCGATGTTCTCTTCTCTTTCTTAGTGAGTGCACTGCAAAGGATTTCCAGAAGAAAAAAAGTGAGCTGCAAAACAAAAGAAGAGTGAGCTGCAAAACAAAAAGAGTGAGCTGCACCACACTGTAAAACTAAACACACCAGAAAAAACTAAATCGCATCGGGTGAGCATTGCACACGCTACCCCGCCGGACTGCACATTGCAGCTGCCGTACTCGACGCACACACCCCTGCAAAATGGGAGGCGGCTTCACCTCGCGAATGGCACATGGGTCACGAAGGTAGGAAAGAAAATGAGCCACGCCAAAAACGCATGTCCACACCAACAAAACTGCAAACAGAGGCGCACTGCACCACAACGCCATCTTCCTGTTGCTGCTGGGGCATAGGGGGAGAGGAGGACAGAGGCAGCCGCCACCCGCAGGCCGGAGACTGTTGGATCTCCTCGTCACGTCGTCTGCAAGCTCGCCGGAGGAGCCGACTGGAGCACAACGCCACCAGTCGTGCCACAGTCAGGAGGGAGGTGGTGGAACGGGGAGGGGAGAGTGGCCGACGACCCCCGTCGCTAAAGAGAGGCAGTGGGGGTACCTCCCCGCGTCGTGGTCTTGGTAGGCGAGCTGGAGGAGAGCCTATCGTCGCGGGGGAGGGGGATCCGGTGGTCTTCATACTCCACGGCCATCAGGAAGGCCGGATCCAGAAAGTTCGCCGGTCGTAGCGCGGGACCCTGTGGGCGCGGTGAGCGTGGGATCCCCCTAGTGGATCTGGGGATTGGGGAGATGGGACGCGCGTTGTCGCTTGGGAAGCCGACCACTAGAGAGGAGGGAGGCGGTAGTGGGCGGGAGGCCCACATGCGCCGTTGCTGGAGGCGTCGGGGTCTGGAAGGTGTGGATCGGGGAAAGGAGGTGGTGGGCCGAGGAAGGGTGGAGCGTGGCGGGAGGTGGTGGGGAAGGCTGCAGGAAGGGGCACGGTGGTGGTGAAGAAGGCGGCGGGATGGGGCGCACCAACGGCAAAGAAGGGCGCGGGATGGGGCACGCCGGCGGCGGGGATGCACATGTGGGGAAGAAGGAAGGAGGAGGTGGGGGTCGTGCGCCCGCTCGGGGGTGAGAGAAAGTGCAATGGGTGGAGAAAGTTGGATCGTTGGAGTTTTTTCTCGTGGTTGCTGCAGTCCATATCGGAGGTGTGTACATGGTCGGTTCGCTGGTTTTGTAGTGCGGAAGTGTTATTAGAATAAGTCGGGTGTTATTAGAATAAGACTCTTAAGGGGTGTTATTAGAATAGACCCACCATATATAGGGCTCGACTATTCTGTTACTAGTAACAGAATATTATTTTGTTACCCCTCGGCCCTATAACGGCGCGACGCGCAGGCCACAGCAGAAACTCCCCGACCCAACCCCAACCTAACCCGCCTCCTACCGTCGGAGGCAGCCGTCGCGGGCGAGCGAGCGAGGGAGCCCGCGGCGCCGTGACGGGTCGCTCCTCCGACCCACGTGCTGCCGCCGGCCGGCCGTCCGCACGCCTCCCCACCGACGGGCTCCCCGGCCCCTTCCCGCGTGCCTTCCCTCCGACGGGCGCCGGCCCCTCCCCGCGCACCTCCCCGTCGACAAGCTCGCCGGCCCCTCCCCGCCTCCGGCGGCTGCCGCGCGCCGTCCCAGCCTCCCTCTGCCGCCGCGCACCGCCATCCCGAGCCCCTCCGCCATGCGCCGCCACTCCGAGCCCCGCCGCCCTGCGCCTGTCACCCCCCGCCTTACGCAGCATCCTACCGACCGGACCAGCCGCCGGCCGAATCCAGCCTCTCCCCCGAGCTTCGTCTTCATCCTCGCCAAGACACGCAACAGCCACCCCACTTCGGGCGTAGTAAGTACCTCAGTATGAGTTAAAAACCGTAGTCCGTTCGGAATAAAAGAAATGGCAGAAATTCAAATTGTAAAAGTTCAAGCAAAAAAAGAAACCCCATGAAAACCTGCTTAGTAAGTACCTTAGTACAAGTCGTAAACTGAGAGAAGTTCAGAACATCGTTGTCAAAAAAATGTTGAGTTCAAAAAAAAGAAACAAAACAAAACATTTTCTGTTTGAATAAAATATCATTCAGTTCGCTGATACAAACCATGCAAGTACAGGGGCGACGATACAGTAAACCGTTGAAAATTTACGAACAAAAATATTACCCAAAAACAGAGCAAAAGCTAGTTAGTGAAACATGCTTAGTACAAACCCATGCAAACATCAGTACAAGTACTCTTTTTTCAGAATAATTCAAAATTACTCTACAAAAAGTTAGCTCAGTCAAACACACACATATATCAGTACGAGTACTCTGTTTTTCAGACGAGAAAACAGCAGGATCCGTCTTGCCGTATTCAAAATTACTCTTAAATAATTGCGAATTTTAGAAAATGTTTAACATGACTAAGTTTCGCATTTTCGGTAGCTATTCAATAGTATATTATTTGCACCATTTCAATAAACTTTTTAACAAAATCACGCTCAAAACCAACTTTAACCATATTTGAATTCATATTTAAACCGTAAGGAATTAGAAAAAACTTTCTATACGCAAAAGTTGTGCATTTCCCATAGCTTTCCAACGACTTATTGTTTGCGTCAATCCGACAAAACGTTTGCAAAAAACAGGGAAAATACTTTTTGCCCAGAATTTCACCATTTTTCAAATTACTTTTAAATCATATATAATTTGAAAAAATAGTAAATATATGGAAGATGCGGATTTTCACAAGCTTTCCAACGCCATCTCATTTGCTCAATTCTGACAAACCGTTTGAAAACTAAGTCCAAAATACGATTTGCGTTTTCGGTTTTGAAAAAAAACGGCTTTTTCAAAACTGCTCTTAAACCATAATTTTTTTGCAAAAACAAATTATAAAATTGTAATGTAGATGTCAAGAGCTTTCCAACGATATATTACACGCCCCGTTTCGACAAAAAAATTTGAAAAAAAATTGAACTAAAGAAGATGATTTTTAACAGAAATAGAAAGCATCAGTTCAAGCGTTCGAATTTCATTAGTCCGGTCGCTTGAATTCATCAGTTCATGTAGGGTAACAGAATAATATTCTGTTACGCGTAACAGAATAGCCCAGATGTATGTATGTATGTATATATATATAGAGAGAGAATAACACTATTCTGATCCCAGGATCAGAATAGCTATTCTGATCACAATGCGCTATATAGGGGCGATCGGCTGTTCCCGAACTCCCAAACACGCAAAAAGACCGGCCCGTTACACTCCTCCGAACGGCCCACCCCCACTCCACGAACTTCCCCCATGGCTTTCAACGCCCTCTCGCACGAGGAACCCGCACCGCCGCCGTCGTCCACCCACCAGGAACCCGCGCCGCCGCCGCCGTCCCCCACCAGGGACCTGCGCCGCCGCCGCCGTCCCCCACCAGGGACCTGCGCCGCCGCCGCCGTCCCCCACCAGGGACCTGCGCCGCCGCCGCCGTCCCCCACCAGGGACCCGCGCCGCCGCCGTCCCCCACCAGGGACCCGCGCCGCCGCCGCTGTCCACCCACCAGGAAGCCGCGCCGCCGTCGCCGTCCACCCACCAAGAAGCCGCGCCGCCGCCGCCGGCCCCCACCAGGAAGCTGTGCTGCTGTAGCGGCCACCACATCCACACGCCGGCGCGACCACCCAGCACCACATTTGTCAGCTCTGTCGCCACCTCCCTCTGGATCGGGTCTTCCCCGTCGATCCACTGAGCTGCAGGCTTCCCCCGACCGCTGCCACTGTTTGGCGTCGTCCTCGCCAACCGCCTCCTCGTCGCTCATCGTCACAGGCTCGTCGGCACCGACCTCGGGCGGCCACCAGTCACCCAATGCCCGGGCATCCCACTCCTCTGCCCAGCGCGCCCGATTCGTCCCCACGCAGGCGTTCCACGATGCCATCAGCACAAAAAGTCAACCCGGCGCAGGCGTGTGTATAGGTCAAGTTGATCTACTCAGTGTTGATCCATGAGGCCGATCTGAACTTCCCTAACTGTCTGCTTCTTCCTGCAGAGCACCAACATGAGTTCTCTCCCAATTCCTCTTTGGCCATGCTCCATTTTTTGTAGATGCAACAAGCACTGCCCTCTCTATCACTCTCTCAGGTGGCAGGTAGAGGAAACAAACCTCTGAACAACCTTGTCGTCGGCGTCATTTTGGAAATTCAGACCAAAGCTGAATATTTTCTTGAAGATTTCACCTTCGATTAGTGCTTCTCTGTGTGTGTAACTATTGGCAGTAGATTTTTTTTTACATAGAACGCAAAAAAAAGGTTCGAAAATATCAATGATAGAAATTCATGTACATGAAGATTGATGCTTCGCATGTTGTGTGTATATACGAGAGCACACAGAAATCATGTTGTGCCATTATTCAGTAGCAGTTCAACAAGAAAACCTGCGAAGAGTTCTATTAGTATAGTTCGAGCAAAAGAAAAATCATGTTGTGCTACTTGATGTTTACAAAAAAAAGATGTCATTTTGTGCAGCAAAATTGTGCAAACATTACATTGGAAAATTTTGCTCTCAAAAGTGTTAGTGGTGTCTGTAAGAACGTAACAATTTTTCTCTTTCTCTTTCGTGTTTGTTTGTATAAATAAGGATGGATAGTATAATTAATAATATAAAAAACTATCAGATAGTTTTGACAAAAAAACATAAAAATTCAGGCGTTCTGGGACTTATCGTCAAAGAAGTTCATGTATAAATGGCTCTACGTTGAGCTCTTTAATAAATGGGTTAATTAGACAAATGCCACTCCAATTATGGCGATTCATAAAAATGCCACTGCAATTTCCAAACTTTAAAAAATGCCATTGCAATTTTTGCAAACTTTGAAAAACGCCACTCCAGACTTCGAAAAATGCCACTGGAAATGGCATGAAATGGCATTTTTCAAAGTTTGGAAATTGCAGTGGCATTTCTCGGAATCGCCAGATTTGGAGTGGCATTTATCAAATTAACCCTTAATAAATAGATTTTCCCGATGCATTTCTGAAAAAAAGGTACATGTTTTCTAATTCCATATGCTTATATGGTCGTCCTGTGACATTGAAATCTTTTTCATTTTAGGTGAGCCAAATTTTTGTGTGGATGTGATGTGCATGTGCCTCTGCGTAGTACACTGAATAGAACAAAAAACTGAGTACCCCCTAAATGTTTGTCCTATTGCTTATGAGAATTGAACCAAATTTTCCTATTGTTTTTGCACATATTGGATTCAAGGGAAAATGTGCATAAGAAAGTGTGATTTCAAAAGTTCAGGTGTAACGAACATCGAAGTTCAAACCAAAAAAAATTAAAACAAAAAATCATGTAATTCAGAGAATAAAAACTATGGAGTTTTCATGAAAAAAAATAATAGCACGCGAAGTTCATGTTTTAGAAATTCAGAAGTTCACATGTACCACATGCAGAAGAAAAAAATCTTCAAATGAAAAAACAGACCGCCTAGGCCATTTCACCAAAAAGCCAAAAATGCATAAAATGTCGTGTCAAAATTCTATAAGTTCAAATTAAAAAACCGAAGCAGGTCAATGTTAAAAATAAATGAAGTTTTTAATATCTAAAAAACAAATTTGGAAGTTCAAAAAATTTGAGCAAGAAGTTAAAAAAAAGTAGTTCAAAAATCTTTATAGCGGATTTTCCCCATTTTTAAAAAAATCAGACAAGTTCAAATTAAAAAGAGGAGCATTTCAAGAGATTGTATAAAAACTGATTTTCCCCATTCTATAAAAACTAGAAGTTCACATTAAAATAAGGGTGCAGTATCATTGTTTATATATAAAAAAGCATTTTCCCGGTTACTAACCAATAAAACTAAGAAGTTCAAATTTTAAAAATGGTGAAGTTCGATGTCCTAAAAATCTGATTTTTCACATTATTAAAAAATAAAAACCAAAGAAGTTCAAAATTTTAAAACAAAGAAGTTCAAAATTTTAAAACAAAGAAGTTCAGAAAACTCGATTTTCCTCGTTAACAAAGATTAAAACCAAGAAGTTCAAATTAAAATAACAAAGAAGTTCAAAGTTTATGAAAACCTCAGATTTTGGTTTTAAAGAATAACTAATAAGTTCAAATTAAAATAAGGGAACAACAAAAAAAGTTTTAAAAATATTTGCCCCATTTTTTAAAAAATTCGGATTTTCCCCGATACTAAAGATTAAACCAAGAAGTTCAATTTAAAAAAAAAACAGAGTGATTCAATGTACATAGAAAACTCAGTTTTTCTCGTTACTGAAGAATAAAAACAAGAAGTTCAATTTAAAAACGTGGAGAAGTTTGATATTTAATTAAAAACTAAAATTATTTTTGGTTAGTAAAAGAATAAAACTAATAAGTTCAATTCAAAATAACAAAGAAGTTTGATGTTTCTAACAAAATGACAATTTTCATATTTCTAAAAATACATAAAATAAATTCAAATAAAAAAGTTAAAGCGGTTCGATATAGAAGTTCGATGATTATAGAAAACTCATATTTTCCTCGTTATTAAAGAATGGAAACAAGAAGTTCAAAAATTAAATAACAAGAAGTTCAACTTTTAATAATAAAGCGCTTCAAAATTTCGTAAAAAAAGATTAAGAAATAAAACCAGGAAGTCCATATTAAAAAGATGGAGAAGTTCGATGATTATAGAAAACTCTGATTTTCCTCATTATTAAAGAATGGAAACAAGAAGTTAAAAAAATAAAGAAGTTCAACTTTTAAAAATATAATGCTTTAAAATTTCATAAAAAGGATTAAGAAATAAAACCAGGAAGTCCATATTAAAAAGATGGAGAAGTTCGATGATTATAGAAAACTCAGATTTTCCTCATTATTAAAGAATGGAAACAAGAAGTTCAACTTTTAAAAATATAACACTTCAAAATTTCATAAAAAGGATTAAGAAATAAAACCAGGAAGTCCATATTAAAAAGATGGCGAAGTTCGGTGATTATAGAAAACTCAGATTTTCCTCATTATTAAAGAATGGAAACAAGAATTTCAAAAATAAAATAACAAGAAGTTCAACTATTAAAAAAGGATTAAGAAAATCAGATTAAAAATTCATAAAAAAAACTTAAATATTTTCACGTAACCGAGAGAAGTTCAAATTGATAACTGCCAGAAGTTCATGTACTACACGGTGAGCATTGTACTAAAAAGAATAAAAAAGCAATGGCTAAAAGTTTTGTTGTTATAAGTTCAAGTCCTTCGTCGGAGAAAATTAAAAAAAATTATTGTGAGAGAGATTTGTACAAATGGAATATCATTTGTGTAATACTGACGAATGGATGAGAAAAATTACAAACGAAAATACGTCAGAGAAGTTTAACTGAAAATAGCAGGAAGTTCAACTACTACAATGGATGAATTTCAGATGAAAAACTTTTAAAATCGTCGCGAGTATGAAAAAACGATCAACACGGGAAAGTTGCGTGTTCACAGCAGCTTTCCACTGGTATATCATTTCGTCAATTCCGGTGAGTGTTCCGGTGAGTGGATGGAGAGCTACGAGTAAAAAAAGCACGAGAAAAACAGAGTGAAGTTCATGGTTTCATGCCGAGAAGTTCAAGTTCTTTACGCAGTGCATTTTCGAAGAATCTGTTTCGCGATAGAGGCAGAACGAATGATCTCGCCATTTTTGAAATTACTTGAAAATGGCAAGGAATCTGATAAAACCATCAACATGAAAAAGTTTCGCATTTTCCGTAGCTTTTCAACGGTATATTACTTGCCCAATTCTGATAAAGTTTGTAGAAATTACGGTGAAAATAGTTTTTTAGCCATTTTCAAAATTGACTTAAAACTATAAGGAATTGAGAGAAACAATATATACCGAAAAGTTTTGCATTTCCTCAGGCTTTCCAACGCCATATAATTTGCTGCATTCGGACGTATGGTAAAAATTTGCTCGAAAATACAAACTCGGTGGAACTTGTATTGTTTTCTAAATTACTTTTAAACCGTTCAAAATTAGAAAAAACCTTCAACAAGAGAAAGTAGCGCATTTTCATAAGCTTTCTAACTCCATATCATTTGTCTCAATTGGATTAGCCGTTTAGAAATGACATCAAAAATACGAACTCGGCTGTTCGGTTTGCAAAATTTTATGATTTTCCAAAGTACTCTTTAACCATAAGGAATTAGAGAAAACTTTCAACATGTGGAAGGAGCGGTTTTACAGCAACTTTCCAACGGCATATTATTTGCCTCATTCCGATAAGCAGTTTAGAAATGCGATCGAAAATACGATTCACGTTTTTTGTATGAAGAAAAACGGTTTTCAAAACTGCTCTTAAACTACATTTTGCCAAAAATTTAACTTGGGTCATGATACTGGTGTCCATAGCTTTCCAACAGTATATCGCAAGCCCCATTTGAGCAATGTTGGCGGAAGTTCAACCTAACACTAGGAGAAGTTCAAGTCGAACAACTCAGGCAGTAAAATTGCAAAAAAACGCAATTTCATCACGACCCGAGAACAAAATCCGCCAACGAGCGAGATTCCTATTTAAAACCGGTATTTAGTTGATAAAAAACATTTCTAGATTACACTAACATCATATAGAACACGACTAACCAGAATAATTCGCGGGGGAAGGCACGGTTGAGAAGATAGCCTGAAGGTCGGGTTCGTACAGAGGGAAGTTCAGGCGCGTTACTCAGGCAGTTCAGGTTGTGATCAGAAGAATAGTGTTTATAAAGTTTATCACTAAGTCACGAACATATATATAGTACGCCATAGCAAGTTTCATAAGTACTACATTAAAGGTTCAAACATCATAAGCACAGAGTTCTATGGCTAGGCACGATGGAGAGATCAACTCCTAATCTAAGTCAATGTCAGAGCCGAAGTCGTCATTGCCATTCTCGTCGGACTCCTCAGCAAAATCGTCCTAGTCTATCGGGTCATCCTCGACATCTTTCTGGTTGCACGCGGTCATCAGCAATGCCTCGTTAATGGAGTACAGATGCGGATTGATGACACACAAGTATAGGGGATCAATCATAGTCCTTTCGATAAGTAACCCAACGAGGAGCGGAAGGAAATGACAAGCGGTTTTCAGCAAGGTAATGTCTGCAAGCACTGAAATTATCGGTAATAGATAGTTTGGTAGTAAGATAATTCGTAACGGGTAACAACTCACAAGAGCAGCAAAGGTGCAGCAAGGTGGCCCAATCCTTTTGATAGAAAAGGATAAGCCTAGACGAACTCTTATATACAGCAAAGCGCTCCTGAGGACACATGGGAATTATCGTCAAGCTAGTTTTCATCATGCTGATGTCTACTACGCAACTTTATTCTTGTAGACTCATGTTGGGCCTCCAAGCGCAGAGTTCTGTAAGACAATAGCAATTTTCCCTCAACTGGATGACCTAAGGTTTATCAATCTATGGGAGGCATAGAATGAAGATGGTCTCTCTCAAACAACCCTGCAACCAAATAATAAAAAGTCTCTTGTGTCCCATACACACCAAATACAATGGTAATAAAAGTTTAGTAATGATAGTAGATATTGATTTTTGTAATAGGAACAATAAAAAACAGCAAGGTAGCAACTGATAAAATGGAGCACAAATGGTATTGCAATGCTTGAAAATGAGGCCTAGCTAGGGTCCGTACTTTTGCTAGTGCAATCTCTTAACAATGCTAATCTAATTGGATCATATAACCATCCCTAAACGTGCGATGAAGAATCACTCCAAAGTTCCTATCTAGCAGAGAACATAAGAAGAAATTGTTTGTAGGGTACGAAACCACCTCAAAGCTATTCTTTCTGATCAATCTATCCTAGAGTTCATACTAAAATAACACCAAGCTATTCTTTCCGATCGATCTAACCAAGAGCGTACTAAAATAACACCATATGATACACATCAACCAACTCTAATGTCACCTAGATACTCCAATGTCACAACGATATCCGTGAGTTGATTATACGATAGCATCAAACAATTTCAGATTCATAATACTCAATCCAATATAAAGAACCTCAAAGAGTGCCCCAAGATTTCTATCGGAGAAACAAAGACGAAAACATGCATCAACCCCTATGCATAGATTACCCCAATGTCATCTCGGGAATCCGCGAGTTGATTGCCAAAACACATATCAAAAGAAACAATATGATACCCCATTGTCACCACGGGTATTCATAGCAAGACATACATCAAGTGTTCTCAAATCCATAAAAGTATTCAATCCGATAAATAGAAATCTCAAAGGGAAAACTCAATTCATCACAACAAGATACAAAGGGGAAAACACCATATGATCTGACTATATTAACAAAGCCCGTGATACATCAAGATCATGACATCTCAAGAACACGAGAGAGAGAGAGAGATTAAACACATAACTACTGGTACAAACCCTCAGCCCCGAGGGTGGACTACTCCCTCCTCATCATGGTGGCCGCCAAGATGAAGAAGATGGCCACCTGTGATGATTTCCCCCTCCGACGGAGTGCCGGAATGGGGTCTAGATTGGTCTTTCGTGGCTACAGAGGCTTGCGGCGGCGGAACTTCTGATCTAGGGTTACCCCGAGGGTTTTTGGAATATTTGGCAATTTATAGGGCGAAGAGGCGGTGTTGGAGATCACCGAGGGGGCACAACGCCCCTGGGCGCGCCCAGGTGGGTTGTGCCCACCTCGGGCCTCCCCTCTGGTACTTTTGTAGCCCATCCTGGGTCTTCCGGTCCAAAAAAAATTCTCCAAATTTTTTCGCTGCGTTTGGACTCCGTTTGATATTGATTTCCTGCGAAGTAAAAAACAAGCAAAAAAACAGCAACTCGCACTGGGCACTATGTCAATAGGTTAGTCCCAAAAAATGATATAAAGTTGCTATAGAATGATTGTAAAACATCCAAGAATGATAATATAACAGCATGGAATAAGAAAAAATTATAGATACATTGGAGACGTATCACATCCTCATATGATTCGCGTTCGTTACTTCAATAATTCGATATCTGGGTGGACCGGTGCTTGGGTGCTGTCCTTACTTGGAGAAACCTCCCACTTACGATTAACCCCCGCTCGCAAGCATCCGCAACTAGCTACAACAGAAGAATTAAGATAAATCTAACCATACCATGAAACTTGTGGATCTAAATCAGCCCCATATGAAGTAACGCATAAACTAGGGTTTAAGCTTCTGTCACTCTAGCAACCCATCATCTACTTATTACTTCCCAATGCCTTCCCCTAGGCCCAAATCATGGTGAAGTGTCATGTAGTCGACGTTCACATAACACCACTAGAGGAAAGACAACATACATCTCATCAAAATATCGAACGAATACCAAATTCAGATGATTACTTATAACAAGACTTCTCCCATATCCTCAGGAACAAACGTAACTACTCACAAAGCATGTTCATGTTAAAGATCAGAGGGGTAATAAATATCATTAAGGATCTGAACATATGATCTTCCACCAAATAAACCAACTAGCATCAACTACAATGAGTAATCAACACTACTAGCAACCCATGGGTACTAATCTGAGGTTTTGAGACGAAGATTGAATACAAGAGATGAACTAGGGTTCGAGAGGAGATGGTGTTGGGGAAGATGTTGATGAAGATTGACCCTCTCGATGAGAGGGTCGTTCGTGATGACAATGGCTTCGATTTCCCCCTCCCGGAGGGAAGTTTCCCCGGCAGAATAGCTCCGCCGGAGCCCTAGATTGCTTCTGCCTAGGTTCCGCCTCGAGATGGCGGCGCTTCATCCCGAAAGCTTCCTTATGATTTTTTCTAGGTCAAAACCCTTCATATAGCAGAAATGGATACCGGGGGCTGGCCAGGGGGCCCACAAGCTCAGGGGGCACCCTGGGGGGGGGGGGTAGGGCGCGCCCCTAGGCTTGTGGACAACCGGTGGGTCCCCTTCTGTTGTTTCTTCACCCAATATTTTTATATATTCCAAAACCATTCTGAGTAAAGTGTCAGGATATTTGGAGTTGTGCAGAATAGGTATCTCAGATTTGCTCCTTTCTGGTCCAGAATTCTAGCTGCCGACATTCTCCGTCCTCATGTAAACCTTGTAAAATAAGAGAGAAAAGGCATACAAATCGAACCATAATATGAAATAACAGTCCATAATGCAATAAATATCATCATAAAAACATGATGCAAAATGGACGTATCAACTCCCCCAAGCTTAGACCTCGCTTGTCCTCAAGTGAAAGCCGAAATCGATAATCATGACCACATGTTTAGAGATAGAGGTGTCGATAAAATAAAATACAGACATGAGGGCATCATAATCATCTTTAAAACAACAGTACATTGTGATATAACTTCTTATGCAAAAGTGATAATTCATCCACAAGGCAAAGTATGAACCAAAAACTTTATTTAAAACTAACAAACTATGATCTCGGTCATTGACGCAATTGCAATTTATCATAATATCGGGAATAGTCAATGTAAGAGCTTTCATGCAAGTCCACATACTCAACCATCTTTTAGTCTTTCATAATTGCTAACACTCGTGCGATACTTATGAGATCAAAGCTTCCATGAGACACATAGAAAGATAGGGGCTTATAGTTTCATCTCTCAACTATTTACCTCAAGGGTAACGTCAACAAAAATAGTTTAATGATTACCTACAACCGAGTGGATATATTTATTTGGATCTTTCCCCAACACATAGTGCTTGCCAAAAGGAGAAAATATAAAATTAAAGGTGAAGATCACCATGACTCTTGCATTAAGGTAGAAAGTAAAATAAAAGATAGGCCCTTTGCAGAGGGAAGCAGAGGTTGTTGTGCGCTTTTTGGTTGGATGCACGAAATCTTAATGCAAAGGAACATCACTTTATATTGCCGCTTGTGATAGAGAACTTTATTACACAGTCCGTCGCCTTTATTTCTTCCGTATCACAAGTTTGTATAAATCTTATTTTCCTCACAGTAAAAGATGGTACATATTTAGAGAGCAATTTTTATTGCTTGCACCTATGACAACTTACTTGAAGGATCTTACTCAATCCATAGGTAGATATAGTGGACTCTCATGACAAAAACCGGGTTAAGGGTTTTTGGATGCACAAGTAGTATCTCTACTTGGTGCAGAAGATTTGGCTAGCATAGGGTGAGAAGCAAGCTCAACATGTTGGAGGATCCGTGATAATATAACTTCTATTCGGATATAAGGAAACATAAAACATTACGTTTTCTTCCTTGTCCAACATCAACTTATTAGCATATAATATTTTAGTGAGTGCTCGCAATCACAAAAGATGTCCAAGATAATGTATTTATATGTGAAGCTTCTCTTTCTTCATTACTTCATATTAATTGCAACAACGACCAATACTATGTTTGTCAACTCCCAACAAATTTCATGCATCATACTTATTATATGTGAAGTCATCACTCTCCATAAGATCATTATATAGTCTTGTATTTATTTTATTCCTTTTCTTTTCCGAGATCAAAGCAAGAAAGCAAAGCCCTCAACTCAAAACTAATCTTTATTATATAACTCTCACACTCGATTACATAGATAGATAAAAAAGCAAAAAATTGAAGACTAGATAATACTAAAAACTTTTATTGTACTAGATCACGGTATAACGAAAAAGGATCGAACTAAGATAAATGATAAAGATAAAGATGTGATGGTGATACAATACCGGGGCACCTCCCCCAAGTTTGGCACAAGCCAAGGGGAGTGCCCATACCCATGTACTCAAGTCTCCTTCTTCGTTGTTTTGCTGTTTGAGATCCATGATTTCCTTACGTAGCTTTCAAGTGACAGTTAAGGCACCGTCTATCCGCGGATGCATCCTTACTGTAGAGGAAGAAGCAACACTCTTTTCAGGTTATTGTAAGATATAAATTTAGCACCGGGAGGTTTGACCGAATTTGGGAGGATTGAGTCATCGATTTCCACACACAGGGCTCTAGGTTGAGGGAAAGAAGTAACTTCTTGATCCTCTTCCATGGCATCCACTCTTTTTAGGTCGACTTCCATCTCTTCCTCGGTTGACCACCCAAAGGGATTAGCCTCACTATATGCTCTTGGATCCGATGTTGGGTGAGAGACCCGACTCTCCCCGACCGACTCTTTTGAAGACATCTTGCTCTAAATCTGCTGCAGAAATAGCTCAAAACAAGAACAGAGGATATTGTCGTGATACGGTGGTTAAAACCTTCGGGAGATTATATAATGATTTTTTACCGTGTAAAACAAGTAATCTAAGAGAAAACAGAGTCTGGAGAGCACACGAGGTGGCCACAAGCTTGGGAGGCGCGCCCTGGGGGTAGGGCGCGCACCCAGGCTAGTCGCCTGCTCGTGCGCTTTTCGGACTACTTTTATTTTCCTAATTTTTTTAGATATTCCAAAATGGAGTATAATTGCTTTTGGAAAACTTTTGGAGTCGGTTTACTTACCGTATCACATACCTATTCCTTTTCAGGGTTCTGGAGCGTCCTGGAAGGTTTCCCTTATGTACTCCTCCGGTGTTATGGTATGAATAATGTTGGTCTCAACATGTATAGGCGTACCCTGAGATATAATGTTTGATTCTTTGCCCATTCACCACCTTCGGGTTGGTGCCTTCGTCATGGTTGATCTTGATGGCACCAGAACGATAAACTTCTTCGATAATGTAAGGCCCTTCCCACTTAGAGAGAAGTTTTCCCGCAAAAAATCTTAAATAGAGTTGTATAGCAAGACATGGTCACCTACATTAAATTCCTGCTTTTGTATTCTTTTGTCATGCCATCTTTTAACCTTCCCTTTAAACAACTTGGCATTTTCATAGTCTTGAGTTCTCCATTCATCAAGTGAGCTAATGTCAAATAACCTCTTTTCACCGGCAAGTTTGAAGTCATAATTGAGCTCTTTAATTGCCCAATAAGCTTTGTGTTCTAATTCAAGAGGCAAGTGACATGCTTTTCCATAAACCATTTTATATGGATGTTGGGGAATGTAGTAATTTCAAAAAAAATCCTACGCACACGCAAGATCATGGTGATGCATAGCAACGAGAGGGGAGAGTGTTGTCTACATACCCTCGTAGACCGAAAGCGGAAGCGTTAGCACAACGCGGTTGATGTAGTCGTACGTCTTCACGATCCGACCGATCAAGTACCGAACGCACGGCACCTCCGAGTTCTGCACACGTTCAACTCGATGACGTCCCTCGAACTCCGATCCAGCCGAGCTTTGAGGGAGAGTTCTGTCAGCACGACGGCGTGGTGACGATGATGATGTTCTACCGACGCAGGGCTTCGCCTAAACACCGCTACGATATTATCGAGGTGGATTATGGTGGAGGGGGGCACCGCACACGGCTAAGAGATCCAAGGGATCAATTGTTGTGTCTATGGGGTGTCCCCCTGCCCCCGTATATAAAGGAGCAAGGGAGAGGCCGGCCCTAGAGGGGGCGCGCCAAGTGTGGGGAGTCCTACTAGGACTCCCAAGTCCTAGTAGGATTCCCCTTTCCTTTCCGGAGTAGGAGAGAAGGGAAGAGGGGAAGAGGGAGAAGGAAAAGGGGGCTGCACCCCTTGTCCAATTCAGACCAAAGGGGGGGCGTGCGCCTCCTTCCTTTTGGCCTCTCTCCTCTATTCCCGTATGGCCCAATAAGGCCCAATACTTCTCCTGGTGAATTCCCGTAACTCCCCGGTACTCCGAAAATATCCGAATCACTCGGAACCTTTCCGATGTCCGAATATAGTCGTCCAATATATCGATCTTTACGTCTCGACCATTTCAAGACTCCTCGTCATGTCCCCGATCTTATCCGGGACTCCAAACTACCTTCGGTACATCAAAACACATAAACTCATAATATAACCGTCATCGAACTTTAAGCGTGCGGACCCTACGGGTTCGAGAACAATGTAGACATGACCGAGACACGTCTCCGGTCAATAACCAATAACGGAACCTGGATGCTCATATTGGCTCCCACATATTCTACGAAGATATTTATCGGTCAAACCGCATAACAACATACGTTGTTCCCTTTGTCATCGGTATGTTACTTGCCCGAGATTCGATCGTCGGTATCTCAATACCTAGTTCAATCTCGTTACCGGCAAGTCTCTTTACTCGTTCCGTAATACATCATCCCGCAACTAACTCATTAGTTACAATGCTTGCAAGGCTTATAGTGATGTGCATTACCGAGTGGGCCCAGAGATACCTCTCCGACAATCAGAGTGACAAATCCTAATCTCGAAATACGCCAACCCAACAAGTACCTTCGGAGACACCTGTAGAGCACTTTTATAATCACCCAGTTACGTTGTGACGTTTGGTAGCACACAAAGTGTTCCTCCGGTAAACGGGAGTTGCATAATCTCATAGTCATAGGAACATGTATAAGTCATGAAGAAAGCAATAGCAGAATACTAAACGATCAAGTGCTAAGCTAACGGAATGGGTCAAGTCAATCACATCATTCTCCTAATGATGTGATCCCGTTAATCAAATGACAACTCATGTCCATGGCTAGGAAACTTAACCATCTTTGATTCAACGAGCTAGTCAAGTAGAGGCATACTAGTAACACTATGTTTGTCTATGTATTCACACATGTATCAAGTTTCCGGTTAATACAATTCTAGCATGAATAATAAACATTTATCATGAAATAAGGAAATAAATAATAACTTTATTATTGCCTCTAGGGCATATTTCCTCCAGTCTCCCACTTGCACTAGAGTCAATAATCTAGTTCACATCGCCATGTGATTTAACACCAATAGTTCACATCACCATGTGACTAACACCCATAGTTCACATCGTCATGTGACCAATACCCAAAGGGTTTACTAGAGTCAATAATCTAGTTCACATCACTATGTGATTAACACCCAAAGAGTACTAAGGTGTGATCATGTTTTGCTTGTGAGAGAAGTTTAGTCGACGGGTCTGCCACATTCAGATCCGTATGTATTTTGCAAATTTCTATGTCTACAATGCTCTGCACGGAGCTACTTTAGCTAATTGCTCCCACTTTCAATATGTATCCAGATGAAGACTTAGAGTCATATGGATCAGTGCCAAAACTTGTATCGACGTAACCCTTTACGACGAACCTTTTGTCACCTCTATAATCGAGAAACATATCCTTATTCCACTAAGGATAATTTTGACCGCTGTCCAGTGATCTACTCCTAGATCACTATTGTACTCCCTTGCCAAAAACAGTGTAGGGTATACAATAGATATGGTACATAGCAGGGCATACTTTATAGAACCTATGGCTGAGGCATAGGGAATGACTTTCATTCTCTTTCTATCTTCCGCCGTGGTCGGGCTTTGAGTCTTACTCAATTTCACACCTTGTAACACAGGCAAGAACTCTTTCTTTGACTGTTCCATTTTGAACTACTTCAAAATCTTGTCAAGGTATGTACTCATTGAAAAAACTTATCAAGCGTTTTGATCTATCTCTATAGATCTTGATGCTCAATATGTAAGCAACTTCACCGAGGTCTTTCTTTGAAAAACTCCTTTCAAAACACTCCTTTATGCTTTGCAGAATAATTCTACATTATTTCCGATCAACAATATGTCATTCACATATACTTATCAGAAATGTTGTAGTGCTCCCACTCACTTTCTTGTAAATACAGGCTTCACCGCAAGTCTGTATAAAACTATATGCTTTGATCAACTCATCAAAGCGTATATTCCAACTCCGAGATGCTTGCACCAGTCCATAGATGAATCGCTGGAGTTTGCACATTTTGTTAGCACCTTTAGGATCGACAAAACCTTCTGGTTGCATCATATACAACTCTTCTTTAAGAAATCCATTAAGGAATGTAGTTTTGACATCCATTTGCCAGATTACATAAAATGTGGCAATTTTCTAACATGATTCGGACAGACTTAAGCATCGTTACGAGTGAGAAAATCTCATCGTAGTCAACACCTTGAACTTGTCGAAAACCTTTTGCGACAATTCGAGCTTTGTAGATAGTAACACTACTATCAGTGTCCGTCTTCCTCTTGAAGATCCATTTAATCTCAATGGCTCGCCGATCATTGGGCAAGTCAATCAAAGTCCATACTTTGTTCTCATACATGGATCTCATCTCAGATTTCATGGCCTCAAGCCATTTCGCGGAATCTGGGCTCATCATCGCTTCCTCATAGTTCGTAGGTTCGTCATGGTCAAGTAACATGACCTCCAGAATAGGATTACCGTACCACTCTGGTGCGGATCTCACTCTGGTTTACCTACGAGGTTCGGTAGTAACTTGATCTGAAGTTACATGATCATCATCATTAGCTTCCTCGCTAATTGGTGTAGTAGTCACAGGAACAGATTTATGTGATGAACTACTTTCCAATAAGGGAGTAGGTACAGTTACCTCATCAAGTTCTACTTTCCTCCCACTCACTTCTTTCGAGAGAAACTCCTTCTCTAGAAAGGATCCATTATAAGCAACTAATATCTTGCCTTCAGATCTGTGATAGAAGGTGTACCCAACTATCTCCTTTGGGTATCCTATGAAGACACATTTCTCCGATTTGGGTTTGAGCTTATCAGGATATTTTTTTTCACATAAGCATCACAACCCCAAATTTTAAGAAACGACAACTTTGGTTTCTTGCCAAACCACAGTTCATAAGGTGTCATCTCAACGGATTTAGATGGTGCCCTTTTTAACGTGAATGCAGCTGTCTCTAATGCATAACCCCAAAACGATAGTGGTAAATCGGTAAGAAACATCATAGATCGCACCATATCTAATAAAGTACGGTTTTGACATCCGGACACACCATTACGCTGTGGTGTTCCAGGTGGCGTGAGTTGCGAAACTATTCCGCATTGTTTCAAATGAAGACCAAACTCATAACTCAAATATTCTCCTCCACGATCAGATCGTAGAAACTTTATTTTCTTGTTACGATGATTTTCTACTTCGCTCTTGTAGCGACCAGACCTCAAATGGCCTGTGCTGCTGTGCACCAGTGTCATCCCTGGATCAGTAATGCTGACACGCACAGTACAAATGGAGGATTTATAACAGAGTAGCAATCACACACTTATTACATCGAATAACTCCGAAGAGTTTAGGTATGATAAACATGGCTTAAGGCCATCTAACAACGATAACAGCGGAAGACTTGGAAGATAAGTGAGTCCATCACTCCAGCGGCATCACTGAGTATAAGACCACGACCTAAGGCACCTTACTCGTCGTCTGAAAATTCTGCAACATGAAACGTTGCAGCCCGAAAACGGGTCAGCACATAGAATATGCTGGCAATGTAACACATAGAGAATAATGAACAATGATAATGCTATACTATATGCATATATGGCTGGTGGAAAGCTCTATGGTTACAGTTTTTGCGAAAAGCCAATTTTATCCTAGTTCAAAAGGAATAAATTTTATTTAACTATCATGGTGGTTGAAACATTGAGAAGGTACCTCCAACTCAATCCCAATTAAGTATCATCATTAACCCAACAAAATTAATTATAAGTATCACGGTGATGAGATTCAAATGATAATCCAGGTACTAGATACTCAAGTTGTCCATAACCGGGGACACGGCTAACCATGATTAGTTTGTACACTCTGCAGAGGTTTGCGCACTTTTCCCCACAAGACTCGATCGCCTCCGCTTGATTCTCGCACTGCATGATGTTTGAGAAACGGATGACCGAGACACAGTCTTTCAGGAACAATCACTCTTTACTCTGGGTGGACCGGTACACCTACTTTCCCCTACATCTGCTAGCCCACCTCTTCAAGAGATCCTGTAACCTACTCAGCTATGCTAGAGCCCATAATAGCTTGTGGCTGCACAGGGAAGTTTCTAGCATGAATAATCTTATGATCCCTTTGAGCCTGGGTGGCGGACCTTATACATACAGGCAACACTGGGTTCTCCAGGTGCCTCAATCCACCCAGATGTGAGTTTTAGTTGCCACCTTAAGTTGAACCATTAATAAACATCTCACATCTGTCATGGATATCACTCAAACCCAATCCACGTCTACGAGCATAGCATGGCAATATAATAGCAACGTAGAAGTAACTCCCAAGGGTTTGATATAGTAAAACAGGTAATAGGTACTACCTCAACTACTTCCCAGTTCCCACAATTTAATTAGATCCTAATCATGCAATGTGTTTGAGGAAAACAGATCTAATGCAATAAAAACTGGGTATGAACGGGGTATGATCAAAGTGTTACTTGCCTTGCTGATGATCCGCAAAACCTAGCGAGTCGAAGTAACAAGCGGCACACTCCGGGTACTCTATCGCAAACAAACAAGCATACAATCAGTACTCATCTAATGCACAGGTAAAACTCGAATGAAAGATCCAACCAGAAAGTTCAACTTAAGAACTCCGGTTTGCAAAAAGAATCAACTCGAAAGAAGCAACGAAAGTCAAACGGCGAAAGAAAGAAACTTCGTTTGCTAATCTGGATCTAGGTCAAATTTTACTGTAGCAAAAACTTGTTTGAGTAGGTTAAACGGAAAGAGAATTTCGAGACGAAACTCCAGGCGCTTGAATCGCCTGATTCCGATAAACGAGCGAAAAGTTAAATAGAATCGAAGATTTGATCAGAAATCGAATCTGAGAAAATAACGAGAAAACTCCGACGAAAAAGAAAAACGGTCGAACGGTTAAATAACGGACGTTCGTTAATCAGAGAAAACCGACGAATGCGTTCGTTAAAACGAACGGTTCGGTAAACGCTCGCAAAATAATAAAATCGAAAAAAACGATCTAGGGTTTTTTTTAAAACGAAGGGTTTTTTTAAACGAAAACCGGCAAAGTCAACGGGCGGCGGGCAGTACCTCGTCGGGCTCCGGCGAGGGGCTCCGACGGGGCGGCGACTCCGGCGGCGGGGTGCGGGGCTCGGCGAGGGGCGGCGGCTCCCGGCTGCGGCGGCGCGGGCTAGCGGCGGCGGCGGCGAGTGCGGCGGCGGCGGCTCAGGTTGAGGGAGAGAGAGAGGGGGGTGCTATTTATAGGAGCGGGGGTGCTAGGCTTGGGGAAGGGGGCACCGGCGGCGGCGTACGGCGGCCGGACTCGGGCGGCGGTCCCGTGGCGCGTTCGGTCTCCAGGAAGGAGACGGGCGCGGGGTTGGGCCGTCGGCTGGGCCTTTGGCCCAGTCGGCGCGCGGCGTTTTTTTTAAATAAGTTCCGCGGAAAATAATTCGTAGAAACATAAATAAAAGTCAGAAAAATATGAAATAAATTTTCCCCGTCTAGTTAGAAAATCTAGAATAGGGTGAACATTTTTTGAATCAAAATAAATATTTGAAAACATGCAATATTTTTAATGCAATAAAAATTGCAAATAAAATCCAAATAAATTCCAAATAATGATTTTAACATTTTTCCTCCAGTATTTCAATTGTTTTGGAGAAGTCATGTTTTCTCCTCTCGTTTTATTCTGAAATGAAGTATTTTCCGGAGAGAAAAATAATTAAAACCAAAAATCCTCGTCTTATTATTTGATAAAAAAATCAAATATAAAAAATACGAGAAAATCCCCAACTCTCTCCGAGGGTCCTTGAGTTGCTTAGGATTTATCGAGGATTTTGTCAAAATGCAATAAAACATGATATGCAATGATGATCTATGTATAACATTCCAAATTGAAAATTTGGGATGTTACAAACCTACCCCCCTTAAGATGAATCTCGCCCTCGAGATTCGGGTTGGCTAGAAAACAGGTGGAAGTGGTCTTTCCGTAGATCTTCCTCTCGCTCCCAGGTGGCTTCATCTTCTGTGTGGTGACTCCATTGAACTTTGCAAAACTTGATAACCTTGCTGCGGGTAACTCGGCTGGCATACTCGAGAATCTTAACTGGTTTCTCCTCATACGTCAAATCATTTTCCAACTGAATCGCTTCCAGTGGCACAGTATCTCTCAGTGGTATCTCAGCCATCTCTGCGTGGCACTTCTTCAATTGCGAAACGTGAAATACATCATGTACTCCAGACAATCCTTCAGGCAATTCCAACTTGTAGGCAACTTCTCCCATACGTTCCAACACTCTGTATGGTCCGATAAAACGGGGTGCTAACTTTCCCTTAACTCCAAAGCGCTTCACTCCTCGAAAGGGTGATACTCGAAGATACACTCTGTCTCCGACTTCATGAACGGTCTCCTTTCGTTTAGAATCAGCATAACTCTTCTGTCTGGACTGGGCTACCTTGAGCCTATCGCGAATCAACCTTACTTTCTGTTCAGACTCCTTAATCAAATCTGGTCCAAACAACTGACGGTCTCCAACTTCGTCCCACAACAACGGTGTTCTACACCTCCTTCCGTACAAGGCTTCGAAAGGGGCCATCTTCAAACTGGTTTGGTAACTGTTGTTATAAGAAAACTCCGCATATGGCAAATTGTCGTCCCAACTAGATCCATAATCTAGTGCACATGCTCTCAACATGTCCTCCAAAATCTGGTTGACTCTCTCGGTCTGTCCATCTGTCTGTGGGTGAAATGCTATACTAAATTCCAGCCTGGTTCCCAATGTTTCATGTAACTGCTTCCAAAACTTCGAGGTAAATTGGGTTCCTCTGTCTGATACAATGGTCCTCGGAACTCCATGCAAACATACTATCCTGGTCATGTAAATCTTTGCCAACTTAGCACTGGTGTAAGTGGTCTTCACTGGAATGAAATGAGCCACTTTCGTCAAACGGTCGACTACAACCCATATCGAGTCATAGCCTGAACGAGTCCTGGGTAATCCTGTGATAAAATCCATGCCTATTTTATCCCACTTCCATTCGGGTATCGGCAATGGCTGTAGCAATCCTGCTGGCTTCTGATGCTCTGCCTTCACTCTCTGACATACGTCACAAACTGCTACATACTCCACAATATCCTTCTTCATTCCGGTCCACCAGAAAGTATTCTTCAAATCCAAATACATCTTGGTATTCCCTGGGTGAATCGAGTACGGTGAATCATGGGCTTCCTGCAAAAGCACTGCTCCAAGTCCTCGACGAGAAGCGTCGCAATAAACTTCATAGTCCTTGCGTTGATCTGGCAGAATCAACACTGGTGATGTAACCAATCGTTTCTTCAACTCTTGGAAACTATCTTCACATTCCTCAGTCCAATTGAATTTGGTGTCCTTCTTCAATAGCTCAGTCATGGGCTTAACAATCCTTGAGAAATTCTCGATGAATCTCCGGTAGTATCCTGCAAGTCCAAGAAAACTCCGGATTTCTCCAACTGTCGCGGGTGATTCCCAACTTGTCACTGTGTCAACCTTGGCAGGGTCTACTGCTATTCCTTCTCCAGAAATAACATGTCCAAGGAATCCAACTTCCTTCAGCCAAAACTCACATTTGCTGAACTTGGCATATAACTGATGTTCTCTGAGCTTCTCAAGTACCAATCGTAAATGCTCCTCATGCTCTTCTTCATCCTTGGAAAAGATTAAAATATCATCAATGAACAACACGACGAACTTATCCAAAAAAACTCCATAAACACTTTGTTCATCAGGTTCATGAAATAGGCAGGTGCGTTAGTCAGTCCAAATGACATAACGGTATACTCATACAATCCATATCTGGTGGTAAATGCCGTCTTGGGTATATCCTGCTCTCGAATCTTTAACTGATGGTATCCTGATCGTAGATCAATCTTGGAAAATACTTTAGCTCCTTGCAAGCGGTCAAACAAATCATTGATCATCGGCAGTGGGTACTTGTTTTTGATGGTCACTTCATTCAATCCTCGGTAATCAACAACCATCCTCAGCGATCCATCTTTCTTCTCCACTAGAAGTACTGGTGATCCCCAAGGTGACGAACCTGGGCGAATATAGCCTTTATCCAGTAACTCCTTGATCTGCTTCTTAATTTCCTCCAAATCCTTTGCGGGCATCCTGTACGGTCTCTTAGATATTGGCCCTGTGCCTGGCAAAAGTTCAATCAAAAACTCAATGTCTCTATCTGGTGGCATGCCTGGCAACTCTTCTGGAAATACATCCGGATAATCCTTCACCACTGGTACTTCCTCCTGTACAACTCCTGATAAGGAATTTACTTGAGTCCTCTTCGACATATGCCGGGATACATACTTGATCCTTTTTCCTTCCGGGGTGGTAAGCAAAATCGTCTTGCTGGCACAATCGATGTTTCCTCCATACAACGATAGCCAATCCATTCCCAAAATCACATCCAAACCTTGCGATTCCAAAACAATGAGGTCTGAGGGGAAAACATGCCTACCAATGGCCAACAGTATCTGAAAACATCCTTGGGTGGCCATATACTCTGCTCCTGGCGAGGTTACTAACATAGGGGTTTTGAGAACTTGAGTGGACATCTTAAACTTATTTACGAATCCCCTTGATATGTATGAATGCGATGCACCAATATCGAAAAGAACGGTTGCAGTAAATGACTTAACCAAAAACTTACCTATTACTGCATCAGGCTGAGCTTCAACCTCCTCCACGCTCACGTGGTTCACATGTCCTTTGTTGAACGGGTTCGGCTTCTTCCCAGAGCTTCCATTGCCATTTCCATTTTGGGCTTTAGGACAATCAGTTGCATAATGTCCCGTCTTCTGGCACTTGAAACAAGTAATGTGACTTAGATCTCTCTTGGTTGGGGTAGATGGGTTGGTGCGGTTCTGTCCGTTTCCTCCTCCATTCCCATTACCATTCTTGGAGCCATTATGGTTGTGCGAACTACATCCTCCATGGGTATGCTGAAATTGTCCTCCCGGCTTCGGGGTAAAACGGGGCTTCTGCTGGGCTCCAGAATTGTACTTCCCTTGTCCATACTTCCTCTTACGGTTTTCAATCTGCTGTTGCTTCCCTTCAATCATGAGAGCTCTATCTACCAGCTCCTGGTAGTTGTTCAAGGTTGCTACCATCAACTGCATACTCAGTTCATCATTCAGCCCTTCCAAAAATTTCTCCTGCTTGGCAGCATCTGTAGCAACGTCATCTGGTGCATAACGTGCTAGCTTACTGAAATCCTCCACATACTGGCCTACGGTGCGTCCTCCTTGGCGTAGGTTACGAAACTCACGCTTCTTCATAGCCATAGCTCCTGCCGAAACATGAGCTGTACGGAAAGCTTGCTGAAACTGGTCCCATGTGACAGTGTCAATAGGGTGCGTGGCTGTATAATTCTCCCACCATGATGCTGCGGGTCCATCAAGCTGATGTGCGGCAAAACGCACTCTTTCCGCATCTGTGCATCCTGCAGTGGTCAACTCCCTTCCAACTTTGCGGAGCCAATCATCTGCAACAATCGGCTCGGTGCTACTGGAAAACACCGGCGGGTTTAGCCTTAAGAAACGGGCTAAGTGATCAACAGGTGGTGGTGGCGGTGGGTTGTTGTTGTTGTTGTTGCCTTGGTTCTGAACTAACACTTGCATCAGGGCATTCTGTTGCTGAATCAACTGGGTGATCTCTGGCGGAAAAACAAATCCAGTGTCACCTCTCAGAGGCATCTGATGGGTTTAGAAAAGATGAGAGTTAAGAGTAGAATGAGGTCTAGAGAGAAAACACTACCCATATGCTCATGAGACTATCGGTTTGGTTTGGCCAACTAGATTGGTTTTTCTTGCAATGGGAGAAGTGCTTAGCTTTGGGTTCAATCTTGCGGCGTCCTTTCCCAGTGACAGTAGGGGCAGCAAGGCACGTATTGTATTGTTGCAATCAAGGATAAAAAGATGGGGTTTTCATCATATTGCTTGAGTTAATTCCTCTACATCATGTCATCTTACTTAATGTGTTACTCCGTTCTTTATGAACTTAATACTCTAGATGCATGCTGGATAGCGGTCGATGTGTGGGGTAATAGTAGTAGATGTAGAATCATTTCAGTCTACTTGATATGGACGTGATGCCTATATTCATGATCATTGCCTTAGATATTGTCATAACTTGGCGCTTTTCTATCAATTGCTCGACGGTAATTTGTTCACCCACCGTATTATTTGCTGGATCTCCAAGAGGAGGTCTAGATCTCCTAGAGGAGGAAGATGAGCAAAGCCCTCTCTTGGTGTTCTAAATACTTTGCTAACCTCTCCAATGAGCTAGGTGGGGGTACTTATAGTTTTGAGACGAAATAAAAGAGGAGGGGGGATACAAGGGCAAAGCCCCAAAGAGGCACGCAGGCCCTCGGAGTGGTCCAGGCACCCGGTGCAAAGGGGCCGGGCACCCGGACCGGTCAGGGACCCGGCGAAGGGAGGCCCGGGCACCCGGGGTAGAAGCAGGCGGTTGGGCGGCCTCGGCCGGGCACCCGGGGGTCCAAAGCCCGGGCACCCGGGGCCACAGGCCGGGCACCCGGGGTGCAGCCCAGGCGGTGGCCTGGTGGGGGACCGGGCACCCGGGGCCTCAGGGCCGGGCACCCGAGGCGGGCAGGGGCGCAGCCCAGGTGGAGGCCGGGCACCCAGGGTGTCCAGGGGGTTTGACCCTCCCCTTGGTAGCTTGTCCGGGCACCCGGGGTCCTTCCGTCCGGGCACCCGGGGGGTCCAGAGACTCCTTTCCTTCATCCTTCTTGTCCTCTCCTTCCTTCTCTTGCTCCGAGGATGCTCTAGTCTTCACCTTCTCCTTCTCACAGTCATCTCCCATGTACCTAAGAATGCATAGCGTATCTCTTTGAGGTAGAATCTCATTCTCATGTGAAACCGAACGAAACTCGGAGAGGAAAGAAGTGACCTCGTTCTCGATGTTGCGTGCACTTGCTCTTGTCATCGGTCCTCTCGGTGCTTGTGGTGGTGACGGAGTGTCGTTGCGGATGGACGAGGGATGCTCCGCATCATCCCCCCCCCTCTTGGGAGAGATCCGTCCACGGATCATGATCATCATCACCATGGTACTTGGCCAAGTCTTTGACGTTGAAGATGTCGCTCACGTTGTACTTGTCTCGTGGGATGTCGACCTTGTAGGCGTTGTCGTTGTAGCGTGCGAGCACCTTGAATGGTCTATCGGCTCTCGGAAGTAGCTTGGACTTGCGCTCCTTGGGGAAGCGGTCCTTGCGGAGATGTATCCATACTAGATCGCCCGGTTGGAACACCATCGGAGACTTGCTGATGTTGAGCTTGGAGGCGAGTCGTTGTACTTGGCGCTCGATCATGGAACATGTTTCTTCATGCATCTTCTTGAGGTAGGTGGCTCTTGCACTAGCGTGCATGTTTGCTTGTTCTTGAAGCGGTAGAGGAAGGATGTCTAATGGCGACAAAGGGTTGAAGCCGTAGACAACCTCGAAGGGGGACTTGCCGGTGGTAGAGTGTCTTGCACGGTTGTAGGCGTACTTGGCGATGGGTAGACACTCCTCCCACTCCTTGATGTTCTTCTTTATCAGCACGCGTAGGAGAGTTGCAAGCATCCGGTTGGTGACTTCCATTTGGCCATCGGTTTGAGGATGATACGCCGTGAAGAAGAGTAGCTTGATTCCGAGCTTGGCGCATAGCCTCTTCCAAAAGTAGCTTAAGAACATGACGTCTCGATCCGACACAATTGTCTTTGGCACACCGTGCAACCTCAAGATTTCCCTACAAAAGAGATTGGCAACATGTGAAGCATCGTCTATCTTATTGCATGGGATAACATGAGCCATTTTAGAGAGTCGGTCCACAACAACGAATACGGAGTCCTTGCCATTTTGAGTTCTAGGTTATCCAAGCACAAAATCCATGCTAATATCTTCCCAAGGTTGATGTGGAATAGGTAGTGGCATATGTAAACCATGGGATTGAGATTGTGACTTAGCTTTGCAACATGTAGAACACCGGTTGGTGAAGCGGGCGACATCGCGAAACATCTTGGGCCAAAAATAGTTCTTGGAGAGCGTGGCAAAAGTCTTGTCGCGTCCAAAATGTCCCATGAGTCCACCTCCATGAGTCTCTTGCAAAAATAACAAATGAAAAGAAGACTCGGGAATGCATAGTTTGTTAGCTCTCATAAGATAACCATCTTTGATATAGTATCGTTCCCAAGAAGTATGCGTCACGCACTTAGCATAAGGAGTAGCAAAACTCACATCATGCTCATACAAATCTTTGATATGATCAAATCCGACAACATTCAATTCAAGTTGAGTAAGTAACATGCATTTGCGGGAAAGGGCATCCGTCACAACATTCTCTTTGCCCTTAATGTACTTGATCACATAGGGGAAAGATTCAATAAATTCACTCCATTTAGCATGCCATTTATTCAACTTGGTTTGACCTTTAAGGTACTTAATTGTCTCATGATCGGTATGTATGACAAACTCATGCGGTCTAAGATAATCCTCCCAAGCATGCAACACACGCACTAAAGCATACAATTCTTTGTCATAGATGGGATAATTGAGTTGAGCACCGGAGAGTTTTTCACTAAAATATGCAATAGCTCGTTTTTCTTGCATCAAAACTCCACCAATTCCATTACCACTAGCATCACAATGGACCTCAAAAGTTTTGTCAAAGTTAGGCAAAGCAAGAATCGGAGCATGAGTAAGCAAGGATTTGAGCTCATCAAAAGCGGTTGATTGCAAAGGTCCCCAAACAAAAGGAGCATTTTTCTTACTCAAGGCATACAAAGGTGCGGCAATAGTGCTAAACTCTTTCACAAAGCGACGATAGAAACCCGCAAGGCCAAGAAAACTACGCACTTGTTGCAAATTAGTGGGTTGTGGCCAAGTTTTAATTGCTTCAATGTTAGACTCATCAACATGGACACCTTTTGAAGAAACAACGAAACCCAAGAAAACAATCTTGTCAACACCAAACATGCATTTTTTTTCATGTTTGCATATAGACATTCCTTGCGAAGTGTTTGCAACATGGCCCTAACATGATTTACATGATCTTTGATGGAATTGCTAAAAACAAGTATGTCATCGAAGTAGACCACAACAAACACTCCAATGTAAGGACGAAGCACAAAATGCATAAGTCGCATGAAAGTACCGGGAGCTTCCAATAAACCCATAGGCATAACTAACCACTCGTACAAGCCAAATTTAGTTTTGAAAGCGGTTTTCCATGCATCACCTTCTTGTATGCGGATTTGATAATAGCCACTTTTAAGATCAATTTTTGAGAAAATGGAGGCACCGCTAAGCTCATCTAGCATATCATCAAGGCGAGGTATGGGATGCCTATATCGAACGGTGATAGCATTTATGGGTCTACAATCGGAGCACATGCGAAAACTATCATCTTGCTTGGGTGCAAGTATAACCGGAACGGCACAAGGGCTTAAGCTTTCACGTACATGGCCGTTGTCGATGAGTTGTTGTACTTGCCATTGGATCTCCTTAGTTTCTTTGGGGTTGACACGGTAGGGAGCCTTGTTCGGAGGAGGCGCTCCGGGGGTGAGATCGATCCTATGTTCAATGCCACGTAGAGGAGGGAGACCGAGAGGTAGCTCATCGGGAAAGACATCCTTGAATTCCTGCAACAAGTTAGAAAACACTAGAGGAAGCGAATTAGGAGTGTTAGTTTTTGCCACCTCATCTTTGCATAGGAGGACAAAGTGGATGTCACTCGATGGGTTCTCACACACTTCTCGCATCTCTCTTTTTGTGGCTAGGAGGACTAAGTTTTCTCTCTTGGCGAAGAGTCGCTCAATTTTGGCTTGTGGCGCTCATTTTCTTTTTGGTGGTTCACTCTCTCAATAGTATCTCCATGATGGGTGGATGCTTGCTTGTCGGCGATCACTTGGCTTGGTGACATTGGTCGAAGCACATACTCTTTGCCCTTCATCTTGAAGATATAGTGGTTGGTTCTTCCGTTGTGGATGACTCCGTGGTCGAATTGCCAAGGTCATCCCAAGAGAAGATGGCACACGGACATAGGAACTACGTCACACTCCAAGGTGTCTTCTTAGGCGCCGATCTTGAAAGAAACTTGCACCGTATGCTCCACTTGGATAGTGCCGGAGTCGCTTAGCCATTGCACCTTGTAGGGACGAGGGTGCTTCTTCTTGACCAATTGCAGCTTGGAACATAGCTCTCCACTTTCCAAGTTGTGACAACTTCCTCCGTTGATGATGACCTTCACGGAACGCCCATTGATGCCGGCCTTGGTGTGGAAGATGTGGCACCGTTGGTCTTCATCTTGATGGTGTTGGAGCGTCAAGACCTTGGAGACCACGAGAGAGGGACTTGAATCATTGTCACAAAACACTTGATCATCTTCATCTTCGTTCACGCGCCGGTGCATGGCCACGTGCTCAAGGGCTTCCATTTCTTCTTCACTCATCGAGTCATATGTGCCATCATCGTTGAAGATCATTGTCCGCTTATTGGTGCATTCGAAGGACTTGTGTCCTCGGCCACCATATGTGAAGCACTTGAATGAACTTGTCTTGACGGGGTCATTTGGTGGTGCCGAAGATGAGGAAGTCTTGGATTTGTAGGTGCTTGCCAGAGGACGAGTCAAGGAATGTGTAGCTTGCTTGGAACTTGACTTGTCGCCGGTACTTGGTGATGCTCTAGTTGAGGTAGGAGTTGCCGAAGTCGCGGGAGCTTGAGAGTAGGAGCCGTAGGTCTTGGACGAGTACTTGGCGTATTTGAAGTCATCTTGCACTTGTCGCTCGGCCTTGGTTGCTTGATGAACTAGTTCGAGAAGGTTTGAGTATGGTTGGAAGTCAGCAATCCGCTTGATTGGGTGGTTAAGGCCTTTCAAGAAGCGTGCCATTGTTTGCTTGTCGTCTTCTGTTGAGGATATAACCGTTGGAGTCACCCGCCCAGGAGGGGCCGGGTTACCCATGATGGTTACTACGCGAAGCCCAGTACCAAAGATGAAGACGACGGGTCAATAACAGGCCCAAGACCCGGAGATGGCTTAAGGCCCGTAGCATTAGCCGCCGTTAGGGTAAAACTTGTAGTGTAAGGCAAGAATAGATAAGAGTCCGAGCCGGGCACTGTTATGAGCCGGCCGGGACTCTGAGAGTCGCTGGGCGTCAACCTCTCTATATAAAGGGACGACCCGGCGGCGGTTTAGGGACAAGAAGATCTCATCGAGAGCCAGGCATAGCAATCAAGCTCCCTGGTCATCGAAACCCTAATCAATACCACCTCAACTGGACGTAGGCTTTTACCTTCACCGTAAGGGGCCGAACCAGTATAACCCTCGTGTTCCTTGTCCCGTTTAACCCCTTTAAGCTTCCTAGCTGCGATGGCTCCACGACTAAGTCCATGCTCGAGGACATCTGCCGTGACAATTCCACGACAGTTGGCGCCCACCGTGGGGCCAGCGCACGGTGGATTTGAGTTCTTGAAGGGCAGCTTCGAAGGGCTCAAGGGATACGCTGTGGGCCGGATGACCAAGAGTCGTCGCGGCAAGCTCTACATCGACGATGCAAACTGGGGCCCCGACGCCGGCTCAATTGAGTACGGGTACCGGGTCCCCTTCGGCGGAATTCATGTCTTCATTGGCAAGATTGGTGAGCCGGGCCCTGAGCCGGATCTCTGCGCCGATCTCATCGAAACGGCTCAGCGTACACGACCCGCCCGGGCTCTCCCTGCCTTGAAGCATGCTTTTGTGGGATGTGTTCATGGAGGACTCTCTGTAGGGTCTGGATCTGGTGATGAGACGGCCGCCGGCTCTGACGGCGAGTCGTCCACAGATGAGTCAAACTCGTTGTATCAACTTCAAGATGGCAGGCTCAGGGGTTGTTCCGATGGTGACAGTATTCCGGACCCTTTTGAGCCGGCGAGCCGGGTTGGAATCTTCATGGCCGGTGCACAGCCTGTTCAAAACCCTGCCGCTGGGTCAGGAAACCCGGTACCCTCGCCGGCTCAGGTGCTGATGGATCTCACGGACAAGATGACGGCCCTGTTGACCGCCACGGTTGACCCGGCGGATCAAGCTCAGCATGACGCGGAGGTGGCGCAGTTAAAGTTAGATCTAGTGAAAGCCAAGGAGGATCTGGCGGCGGAAGGGATCAGGATGGCTGCGGAGAGGGCGGCTCTCGACGCCCAGACTCAGTTGATTCAGGCGCAGTCCTTCCGGCTCACGATGGATCAGAACGCGTCCAATGAGGTCATGAGAAGGAGGCATCAAAAGGCCCAATCTCGACTCCCTCCGGTTTACGATCCTCGGAACCTCTTCAACACGCCAGGTGCAGGGTCTAGTAACCCGCCGGAGATCATAGTGCCCGGGGCTGGGACACCTATTCAGCCACAAGTGATGGGGCCTCCCCGGGTGAACCCTGCCCCGCCTCAGTATGTGCCAATACCACCGGGTCATTATGCTAACCCGCTGGAAAACATGGTCGCCGCGGCAGCACGGCTGGCGGCTCTCCCAATTGACGGCGACTCTCCAACGGCTGTTGAAACCCGCCGGGTCAGAGAACTCCTTCAGACAGCTCTGGCGCAGCAAGAGGCGTACTCTTACAGCCGGGACCGGATCCATTCAACCCCTCGTCCAGGCCGGAGCCCGAGTTATAGCAGACACATGGTTTCAGCGACCGGCTCAAGTAATGTCCGACGCCATGACTTGCCCCCTGGCCATGGCCCGGCTCATAACGGAGCCTTTCACGCAACAGACCAAGACAGAGCACGGCAAGAGGCGGAGCAGGTGCCTCAGTTGACGGCTTACCAGACACCCCCGGCTTATCCGACGACTTCCGTCGACGTGGGTATCCCTACGAGGACTGGAGGTGTCCCTTGTTTAGTGCCGGCTCTCCGCAATGAACGTCTACCCAAGGACTTCAAAGGGCCTAGGAAGGTGCCTAATTACACGGCTGATTTACAACCCGGAGCCTGGATCGAGAGTTACGAGATGGCCATGGAATTGCTGGAGGTCAGTGAAGCGGCGATGGCCAAGTACTTCACCATGATGTTAGATGGGACTGCCCGCACTTGGTTGAAAGGGCTACCACCGAATTCCATCGGGTCTTGGGCTGAGCTGAAAGCCCGGTTCATCCAAAACTTCAAAGATACCTGTAGGCAGTCTATGTCAATTGTGGATTTGACTAACTGTAAACAGCAGGAGGGTGAGTCTACGACACATTGGGTTCGCCGGGTCAAAGAGATAATACATTCATCTGATAAGATGGATGCCGGCTCTGCAGTCTTAATGTTGGAGCAGAATTGTCGTTTCCTGCCCCTGAAGATGAAACTCGGGCGGCTCAAGCGCGACTGCAATGATATGGGTACGCTGATGGCGGCTCTCGTCAAGTACGCCGACTCTGATAGTACCAAGGACCCCGCTTCAGATGATGAAAGGACAGGGAAGGGAAAGAAGAACGGCAATGGCAAGGGTCCTCAGCATAACCCGGGGAACCAAGGAGGTGGCAAGCGTAAGGCCGACGGCAGCCTAGAGTTCGTGGCCAACGCCAGCTCACAGGGTAATAACCAGCGACGCAAGGGGAGGCCACCTCCCCGAGCCGGCGGGTCAGGCCCGACGCTGGAGCAGCTGTTGAATGAGCCTTGTCCAAGGCATGGCTCTAGGGAGAAGCCAGCTACTCATCTATGGAAGGATTGCGCAATCATGAAGGCCTTTAAGAATTCCAATGCCTTTAATGGCAACAATGGCCCGGGCGGCGGCTCAGGCGCTGGCGGTTTTCATGGCCCGGGCGGCGGCTCAAATTCTAATCCTCAGAACGGTCAAGGGGGCTTTAATCAGCAGTCTGGCCAGGGTCATCAACAGCAGCAGGGGGGTTATCAGACCAATCCAAAGCAGCTTAACGGTGGACAGTATCACGTATTTACCACCAGTCTGTGTAAGCGAGATCAGAAGCTTCATAAGAGGGCTGTGAATGCTGTTGAGCCGGCGGTTCCACGCTATTTAAGATGGTCTGAGCAGCCTATTGTGTGGAGTAGGGAGGATCACCCTCCCCGGGTTGATAATCCGGGTCACTTGGCCCTGGTGGTGGCTCCTCAGGTGGGAGGATATAAGTTCACTAAGGTGCTCATGGATGGAGGCAGCAGCATCAACATCCTCTATTATGAGACTTTCCGTCGTATGGGGTTGATTGATAAGAACCTCAGCCAGTCCAATACTGTTTTCCATGGTGTGGTGCCTGGTAAGTCGGCTTATCCAGTTGGTAAGATCGAATTGGAAGTGGCCTTTGGAGACGAGTACAACTACAGGGTGGAAAAATTGACCTTTGAGGTGGTCAAGATAAGAAGTCCGTATCATGCCATATTTGGGCGGCCGGCTTACGCCAAGTTCATGGCACGGCCGTGTTACGTGTATTTGCAGCTCAAGATGCCGGGTCACAATGGGACCATTACGGTTCATGGCAGCCGGAAGGTGGCCTTGGAGTGTGAGGAAGGCGATGCGGCTTATGCAGAATCTGTTTGTGCAACAGAGGAGTTGAAGTTTTACAAGGACAATGTTGACCCAACAGATATGACCTCTCTGAAAAAGCCGACTACGGAGCATGAGCCGGCAATGAAATTTAAGTCGGCTGATGAGACTAAACTTGTTGATTTCGTTCCAGGTGATTCATCTCAGCAGTTTAGCATCAGTGCCAATCTGGATCCAAAATAGGAAAGCGCGCTCATCGAGTTCATCCGTGAGAATAGGGACATTTTTGCATGGAAACCTTCTGACATGCCAGGTGTACCTAGAGAACTCGCTGAGCACACTCTCAATGTTGATCCGAAATTTAAGCCGGTCAGGCAATTCCTTCGGCGGTTTAATGAAGAGAGGCGGAAAGCCATTGGTGAAGAGGTGGCCCGGCTCTTGGCGGCCGGGTTTATTGTTGAAGTCTTTCACCCAGAGTGGTTAGCTAACCCGGTGCTCGTGCTCAAGAAGAATGGCACCTGGCGGATGTGTGTGGACTACACGGACTTAAACAAGGCATGTCCGGCTGATCCTTTTGCCCTTCCCCGTATTGATCAAATCATTGATGCTACGGCGGGTTGCGAGCGCTTAAGTTTCTTGGATGCTTATTCTGGATACCATCAGATTAAAATGGCAGTTAAGGACCAGGAGAAGACGGCGTTCATCACTCCCTTTGGAGCCTTCTGTTATGTGTCTATGCCTTTTGGACTCAAGAGTGCACAGGCGACTTATCAGCGTTGCGTGCAGAACTGTCTTCATAACCAGATTGGGCGCAATGTTCATGCCTATGTGGATGATATTGTGGTTAAGTCCAGGGAGAAGGAAACCTTGATAGATGATCTGAGGGAAACCTTTGATAATCTCCGGGTCTACAAGATGATGCTTAACCCGGCCAAGTGTGTTTTTGGTGTTCCTGCAGGCAAGCTCTTGGGTTTTCTGGTTTCTAACAGAGGCATTGAAGCTAACCCGGAGAAGATCAAGGCAATCACCTCTCTGGCTAAGCCGGCGTGTATAAACGACGTCCAGCGCCTGGCGGGTCGTATCGCTGCTTTAAGCCGGTTTATAAGCCGTTTGGGTGAGAAGGCCATGCCATTGTACCAGTTGATGAAGAAAACTGATGACTTTGTCTGGAATGATGCTGCTAATACTGCTTTTGAGGATTTGAAGAGACAGCTGGCGGAGCCCCCAGTCCTTGCTGCTCCGGTTGACAAGGAGCCTTTATTACTGTATGTAGCTGCTAACACACGGGCCGTCAGTGTGGCTGTGGTGGTGGAGCGCAAGGAAGAGGGTAAGGAGCATCCGGTTCAGCGGCCGGTTTATTACGTCAGTGAAGTGCTCATCGAGTCCAAACAGCGGTATCCACATTGGCAGAAGCTTGTTTATGGTGTGTTCATGGCAAGCCGGAAGCTTAAGCATTATTTCCAGGGTCACCCTATCACTGTGGTTAGTTCTGCTCCCCTTGGAGATATCATCCAAAACAGAGAAGCCACAGGAAGAGTGGCTAAGTGGGCTATAGAGCTCGGGCCTCATGGTCTGAAATACGTACCACGCACTGCTGTTAAATCTCAAGCCTTGGTGGATTTCATCAACGATTGGACAGAGCTACAAGTGCCCGAAGAAAAGCCGGATAATACATATTGGACTATTCACTTCGATGGGTCCAGGCAATTGGAGGGCTCGGGGGCTGGAGTTGTATTGGCTTCCCCTAAAGGTGACAAGTTTCATTATGTGCTACGGTTGATGTTTCCTTGCACTAACAATGCGGCTGAGTACGAGGCCTTGCTCCATGGTCTTCGGATGGCTAAGGAGATGAGCTTGAGCCGGGTAAGGTGCTTCGGCGACTCAGACTTAGTGGCTCAACAAGTATCAGGCAAGTGGGATTCCAAGGACCCTCTCATGGCGGCTTATCGCCGTGAAGTTGATGCCATTGCTGGACACTTTCAGGGTTACCAAGTAGAGCACATCGATCGCAGGAAGAACGAGGCGGCTGATGCATTAAGCCGGCTGGGCTCTCAGCGAAAACCGGTGCCGCCTAATACTTTCCTGGACATCTTGCATAACCCTTCTGTTAAGGTACCTACAGAGGAAGACTTGGCTGTCCCTGACCCGGAGGCACAGTTGGTGGCGGCTCTCCACATCACCCCGGACTGGACGGTGCCATACTTGGCTTACATGACCCGGGGAGATTTGCCTGAGGATGAAACTTTGGCCAGACAAATAACCCGGCGGTCTAAGTCAATGGTTGTTATCAATGGTGAGCTGCATCGCCGCAGTGTTACGGGAGCGTTCCAGCGTTGTGTCTCCCCTGAGGAAGGTCAAGAAATCTTGCGTGAGATTCACGAAGGGGATTGTGGCCATCATGCCGGCTCAAAATCCCTTGTGGCCAAGGCTTTTCGTCATGGTTTTTATTGGCTGACGGCTCATGCTGATGCGGAGGACTTGGTCAGTAAATGTGATGGTTGCCAGAGGTTCTCGCGACGGGCTCATGTGCCGGCTCAGGAGCTGAGGATGATACCAATCACTTGGCCATTTGCGGTCTGGGGGCTTGATATGGTTGGGCCTTTTAAAAGGTCCAAGGATAAGAAGACCCACCTCTTGGTGGCAGTTGACAAGTTCACAAAGTGGGTTGAAGCAGAGCCAGTTAGCAAGTGTGACGCAGCCACGGCGGTTCAGTTCATGAAAAGGGTGATATTTCGCTTTGGCTTTCCACACAGCATTATAACTGACAATGGCACCAATCTGTCTAAGGGCGCTATGGAGGAGTTTTGTCAACGAGAGCATATTCGACTTGATGTTTCATCAGTGGCTCATCCTCAATCCAATGGTCAAGCTGAGAGAGCTAATCAGGAGATCTTGAAGGGCATTAAGCCCCGGCTTTTGGTCCCTTTGCAACGGACGCCGGGTTGTTGGGTGGAGGAGTTACCCTCCGTGTTATGGAGCATCAATACTACTCCTAACAGGTCTACGGGTTACACGCCTTTCTTCATGGTTTATGGAGCGGAAGCAGTCCTCCCCAGTGACATCCGTCATGACTCGCCTCGAGTGGCGGCTTATGTTGAGGCGGATAATGAACAGGCGCGCCAAGATGCTCTTGACTTGTTGGACGAACAGCGTGATGTGGCAGCAGCTCGCTCAGCGATTTACCAACAAGACCTGCGCCGTTATCACAGTCGCCGGGTTAAGTCCCGGGTCTTCCAGGAAGGTGATCTGGTGCTCCGGCTCATCCAAGATCAAACAGATGCGCACAAGCTATCCCCGCCTTGGGAAGGGCCCTTTGTGGTCAGCAAGAACTTGCACAACGGGTCATACTACCTTATTGACGTTCGGGAGCATAAAGATTCACGTAAGTCGGAGGAAGAGACCCGTCGGCCGTGGAACATAGCTCAACTTCGGCCTTATTACACTTGAGCCACCGGCTCTCATAATGTACATATTTCTATAGCCATGTATATATTATGATAAGCAATAAAGCAGGACCTCTGTCCTTTTTCTCCTCCAAAGGTACATGTGTTGTTTCCATTACAAGATCACATGGTAACTTGGAGGTGGATCCGGCTTATGATCGTATTTGAATCTAGCCGTAAGCAATATAATCACCTGGGGGCTTCCTGTTCAAACATAGGTCGTATTCGAACCAAAGAGAACATAGCTGTCGATACCCACTTGATTGGCAAAGTGCCGAGCTCATTGGGGAGTTTTCTTTGATCATATTTGAATCATAGCTCAACCCCCTTTGGGAACCGACGTGGATCGTATTCGAATCAGCGTCGTTAAACAACTCTTAAGGTCATTTGGGGGCTTCCTGTTCAAACATGGGTCGTATTCGAACCAAAGAGAACATAGCTGTCGGTACCCTCTTGATCGGCATCGCCAAACCCACTGGGGGCTATATGATCGCATTCGAATCTTAGCTTAACCCCTTTGGGACGGGTCTCTGGTCGTATTCGAACCGGAAGCCCCTAAGTTTTGATTTCTGATTTACAACAAGTTCTTCTGGTTGTATCAACAGTGTACACGGCGGTTCTTATTCCGCCGACTTAACTTTGATTCACAGTGTTAGTCACACACAATCAGCATTATCAAAACTGGTAAACCGGAGTTGAGGTACCAACCTTATTATCCGGGTTACATAAACCGGAAGTATACTTGAAGGCCTGTAAGTATGCTATTATGGTTACATCAAGGACATACTTGAGGACCAGTCTTTGGTGACTTAGATTCATATTCCGGGTTATATGTATGATACTATGATTCTCAGTGCGGTAAGCCGCCTAGAGACTTGTGACTTGTTTTTCTATGCAGGATGGTTAAAGACAGCTATTTGAGCTTAAGGAAAATAAATGATCAATTATGACCCGGAGAATATAAGAAAGCAACTTCAATGGAGTTAAGCATTCAACACGTGCACGATGGCACGACAAAGTTAAAATGTTGGTCCTACTCTATTACAAGACTCCCCGAGTCCAAAAGGGTGAAGCATTGTTTAACAAGCATAATCATGGGCCGCCTAAAGAGTCAAGATGCTTGCCGGGTCGAAGCTTCCGGCTCATCCCTCTCCGCTCCTCCGGCTGTTCCCATGACCTGGAAGGTTGACGATTTCCAGTCAATGCCGCTCAAAGCTTCAAATTGAGCCTCCTCGTCAATTAACCCGGCCGGGTCAATTTCCGGGGCAAAGGTGTGCTTACGAGTCGGCGGGACCAAGCTGATGGCTTCATAACGCGGAGTGGGGATCCTCTGATTCTCTGCGTCGTAGCCCGGCTGGTACTTGGTCAGATCGGTGTCATTCCCAATCAGGGTGGCCACCGGGCGCACGATCTTCACACAGGCAGCAAAGTCTTTTTGGTCGAAGGGGGTGCCGTCTTCCTTCAGGCTGGGGTAACCAAGTGCAATGTCAGCCGGGTCTAGCTCTGGAAGGAAAGCCTTGGCCCGGCTCAGAGCAGCTATGGCTCCGGCTCTTGCAGAGGCCCGTCGCAGCTCTTGGAAACGCTGAGGAAGAACGGCAAGCCGGCAAAGTACGTCCGCCAGGTGAGTCGGAACCTCATTGGATAGGGCCACCACGGCCAAAGCGCGCTGTGACCCGGTGTAGAGTTGCTCCACCAGGGTGTACACGGCCTTCAGCTTGGTCAGCACGTTCTGATTAAGGTTGGCGCTTCTGGGACCTATTTAACAAAGTAAGATAAGCCGTTATCAATGATGGGAGTTATGAGACATAAAGACTGTCAACTGGCTCAAAGCCTGCAGAAGGACTTACCGAAGATTGCGGCGACCATTTGTGACACATGGCGTTTTAAGCCGGAGAGTCCGGCGGTTCTCTCCATCAGAGCCTTCTCCGCCTGTTCGGCCCGGCTTACAAGAGCCTTCTCTTCGGCCCAAGTCTTCCTTTCAGCTTCAAACTTCTTCTTCAGCTTCTCTTGAGCAGCAATGCTGGATTCAAATTTGGCGTTGGCCTTCCGGGTCTCAGTTTCCTGAGTCTTCAGGCGGTTCTTCAGCTCCGAAATATCAGCCTCAAATTTCTTGCAAGCAGCCTGCACAATTTCCGGGTTATAGTATGAACAATTATTATGCAACTTTAAAGTCCCAAGCACTTTCCAAGCAAAGACACTTGGCACTTGGGGGCTAATGCATGTCAAAAGTTTCTATCTACGAAATTACCAGTTCATGAAAGTAAGTCGGAAGTTAAGTCTACAACATATTCTATCATAAGTAGTAGACTTGGGGGCTAGAGTATGGTAAAGATGACTATGAAGTAAGCAATAGAGTGGTACCTCAGACTTCTGCTGTATCTGCTTCACCATGTCAATCTCCAGGTCCCGGCTGCTGTGCACCTGATTGACATAGCCGGAGATGATATCTCCAATGCTCAGGTTGGCGTAGTTGGTGATGTCCAGCTTGGCCCTGCGGCGCTCTAGCAACTCTTCCTTGGCAGAGCACTTAGCCAGCGCAGTGGGTCTCCCCGGCTCGACAAACTCCGTCCGGGTGATTACCACGTCCGGGTCATCGGCCGGCTGAGCCGGGCTGGAGATGTCCGGGTTGGTGGAAGTCTCCATGGCTGGCTCGTCGGTTGGAGCGGTGGCTTCAGGAGCAGAGGCAGCTGGCGGCTCTTGAGCTGAAACCTCCGGCTCAGTCAAGACCGGCTCTTCGACCGGTTTATTCTTCTTCGCCCTCTTGCTGAGCTTTGCCTGGGCACTGAAAGGACAAAAGGTTAGTACAAAAGTATGAGTAAAGATAAGCACAACAAGAGATGATCATCATTACCCGGGTACGGTCTTGAAAGCCGGCAGGTTCGATTGCATAGAGTCACCAGAGGAAGGCGAAGTTTCCTGATAATTTGAATCAGAAGAATTGAGCGGTTGACGTATAACACCCGCCAAAGGATGAAAAGGATATAAGTTGGAGATAACCTCGGTCCGGCGCTTCCTTGACGCTTCAGGTAAGCCGGAGGAGAGGTCTGCATCCTTGTTGGTCCGGGTGTGCCGCCGGCTCTCATGAATCTGTTGCTTCAAAAGAAATTGAGGATCTTGATAAGCTAAAGGATGTGAAAATCTTACTTTCCGGGTTACTCTTCGGACTTTCAGCCTTGGCAAGTGCTCCGAGTCGGAGGAAAATGTCATTACCTCTTCAGTCACCGGGTTACTTGCTCCGGTGTCATCCTGCTGATGATCAGTATCAATAAGGTGGATAGGAATAAACAAGAAACAAAACAAGAGCTTACAGATTCAGGGGTTACCTCTGACTCGGAGCTGTCACTTAGTTGAAGCAGCTCTGAGGCGGTAGGCCTGCTTCCCTTCTTGCGGGGAGCGGCTCTCCTGGCGGCTTTCTTAGCCTTCCTGGCCTTTTTGGCCGCTTCATGGTCATATTTGACCCTCCAGAATTTGTCATTAGCCTGAAACATGCAGCAAAGATTTCTTAAGGTTCAGATGGAAACTATTAAAAGGAAAACCAAGGGGTTCAGGTCAGTGGCTTACCGCCGGAGCCGGGTTAGCTTGACAGAAGGGGTTCAGGCCAGTTCTCCCACAGTCGGCTAAGCTCTCATTCAGGAGAGACTTGGTCATATCGTCCACAACGTCCTCAGGAAGATCGTTGGGGCTATGCCGCTGAGGGTCATCCTTCCGGCCCGTGTAAGCACACATTAAGCCGGGGCGGCGGCTCAAGGGGATCACCCGCCAAGAAATCCAAAACCGGACTAGATCAATGCCGGTGAGGCCATTTCCCAGGAGAGCCTTGATCTTATTGATGGTGGGGATCAGAGGTTGATGCTCGGCCTGAGTTAGCTTATCCGGCAGGGAGTGACTTGGCTCCAGACGCTGGGCACGAAAGCCGGGCAGAGGGCTCTCGTCAGCCGGCGAAGTATCCTGGCAATAGAACCACGTCTGGTTCCAGTCCTTCGGATGGCTTGGCGGCTCAGCATAAGGAAAGAGGCAGTCTCTCCGGCGTTGAATGGAGATTCCACCAAGTTCTAGGCTCGGCCCGTTGGCGCACTCATTCTGGCGGTTCAGATAAAAAAGCTCTCTAAAGAGCAGCAGGCTGGGCTCTTCTCCAAGATAGACTTCGCAGAATACTTAGAAGTTGCATATATTTGACACGGAGTTGGGTCCTATGTCTTGTGGCCGCAGATCAAAGAAATTCAGCACATCTCTAAAGAATTTTGAGCCGGGCGGTGCGAAGCCCCGGCTCATGTGATCCGCAAATATCACCACCTCCCCATCCCTTGGTTGCGGTCTCTCCTCTGACGGATCAGGGGCACGATAAGACATGATTTCTTTCTTGGGCAAGTAACCCGTCTTTACGAAATCAGCTAAGGTGTCGTCGGTGACGTTGGACCTCATCCAGTTGCACGTGATGGGTGCCTTGGGAGCTTTGGGAGGCATTGTGAAAGATGAAGCCTAAGACAAAAGGAAAATGTCCGGTTCAATTATAAGCCGGCAGACGTTTACAGTTTAATATTCCAATGGTGGCTTATGAGAGGGGCCTAATGACATATGGTTAAGTGCATCGGGTTATCTAAGCCGTTGCAAGTATTCGTGAGTAATTCAAATTGTCTACAGCTTTATCATAAATGAGCCGGAAAATTTACGGCGCATGGCTTCTTTTGAGCTGGAAACATAAGCCGCCATAGCTCAGCAGAGGCAATTTTTCACTAAGTGTGGTGAAAACAAGTTTCACATATCGCAGTAATTATTTTGGATCAAACGGTTGGCTAAAAGGAAAAATTTCTAGACCTAGCACAGACACAGAAAAAGTTCGAGGGTTTGAACGGAGCCTTTTTGCAAAGAAAGGGGATCTATGTACATTGGGAATGGGAGTGAAATAGCTACCGCAGCAGTTTTGTACAGTCTAAAGATCGAGAAAAGGTGGTAATAATGAAATCTACCAAGAGCTCGCGATGAACGGCGACGAACATGGGAAGAACAGCAAGAACCCTAATGCGGATCTATTCTATGGAGTAACAAGGGCTTACGGGTGCTGGAGAGTTGCGGAGATCGCCGCCGTTTATCTGGTCACGTCAGGTTGATGCAGCGGCCTGAGTTGGTGAAGACAAGAAGACCCGCGGCGGCGGCGGCGGCGGAGCTCGAGCGGGAGCACAGTGGCGAGAGGAAGAAGAAGATGGAGGCGACGAATGACTGGAGGCTCATCGGGCCGGGCTATTTATAAGGCGAGGCTCATAAGTGGGCGCGAGAAACGAGGAGGTCACGACGTGATTATCTCACCACAAAGGCGCCTCGATTTTCGGGATGACCATTAAAGATAAGATCCGTTGGAGATGCGACAGAATAAAAAATTAACTTAATGGAAGATGATGTCACGGCGGGTTACCCGGAATCCAGAAGATGACATCACGACGGGTTATAGCCTTCACACAATTGTAAGCCGGAAGATTTTCTATCGAAAGGATTGAAGATTGACATGAGCCGGCTCAAATCAATCTGGGGCCTAATGTTGAGGATATAACCGTTGGAGTCACCCGCCTAGGAGGGGCCGGGTTACCCATGATGGTTACTACGCAAAGCCCAGTACCAAAGATGAAGACGGCGGGTCAATAATGGGCCCAAGACCCGGAGATGGCTTAAGGCCCGTAGCATTAGCCGCCGTTAGGGTAAAACTTGTAGTGTAAGGCAAGAATAGATAAGAGTCCGAGCCGGACACTGTTATGAGTCGGCCGGGACTCCGAGAGCCGCTGGGCGTCAACCTCTCTATATAAAGGGACGACCCGGCGGCGGTTCAGGGGAAGGAAGAGATCATCGAGAGCCAGGCATAGCAATCAAGATCCCTGGTCATCGAAACCCTAATCAATACCAACTCAACTGGACGTAAGCTTTTACCTTCACCGTAAGGGGCCGAACCAGTATAACCCTCGTGTTCCTTGTCCCGTTTAACCCCTTTAAGCTTCCTAGCTGCGATGGCTCCACGACTAAGTCCATGCTCGAGGACATCTGCCGTGACAATTCCACGACATCTTCCTTGACATTGGCTCGTATCATGGCAATCTCCATTTCTTGGTAGTATTCTTCCGCTGTCTTCATGCCTTGCTTGAGGAGTTGCAACTTCTTGAAGAGATCATGGGTGTAGTGTGTAGGCACGAAGCGAGCTCTCATGACATCCTTCCTTTCCGTCCAAGTTGTGATTGGTGGTTCACCTCTTGTTTGTCGTCGCTCGATCACTTGTTCCCACCAAATGAGGACGTAGTCTTGGGACTCGAGGGAGGCCATGGCGATCTTCTTTTCCTCGTCGTAGTTGTGAAGACGGAATATCTTGTCCACCTTCAAGGCCCATGAGAGATATTCTTCGGGATCATTGCTTCCGGAGAACTTGGGCATGGTAAACTTGAGCTTTCCGTAGCGGAGTTCTTCATCATAGTGGCGGTTTTGATGTTGCTCTTGATGAGGGGGAAGGTCCTCAAATGCTCGTTCCTCGTGATGTTGCTCTTGTCGTGGAGGAGGACGAGGCATGTGCTCTTGGTTTCTTCTTTCTTGTTGCCCTTCTTGTCGAGCGGCTTCTTCTTGTCGTGCTTGGCGAAGTGCATCTTCTTGTTCACAAACTTGACGGTTGCGCTCTTCGGCAGCTCTAGTGGCCTCGTTGAGTGAGCATTGAGCTTCGAGTGCTTGAGCATCACATTCGAGGGCTTGTGCTTGACGTTGCTCGTGTGCTTGTCGAATTGCATCACCATCTTGGGATGGTTGTGTTGGGGAACGTAGTAATTTCAAAAAAGTTCCTACGCACACACAGGATCATGGTGATGTGCAGCAACGAGAGGGGAGAGTGTGTCCACGTACCCTCATAGACCGAAAGAGGAAGCATTAGCACAACGCGGTTGATGTAGTCGTACGTCTTCACGATCCGACCGTTCCAAGTACCGAACGCACGGCACCTCTGAGTTCAGCACACGTTCAACTCGATGACGTCCCGCGAGCTCTGATCCAGCAAAGCTTCGCCGGAGAGTTTCGTCAGCACGACGGCGTGATGACGGTGATGATGATGCTACTGACGCAGGGCTTCGCCTAAGCACCGCTACAATATGATCGAGGTGGATTATGGTGGAGGGGGGCACCGCACACGGCTGGGAGAGATCAACAGATCAACTTGTGTGTCTAGAGGTGACCCCCTGCCCCCGTATATAAAGGAGCAAGGGGGAGGCTGGCCGGCCCCTGTAGGTGCGCCAGGAGGAGGAGTCCTCCTCCTAGTAGGAGTAGGACTCCCCTCTTTCCTAATCCTACTAGGAGGGGGAAAGGAAGGGGGGAGGGAGAAGGAAAAGGGGGGCGCCGCCCCCCCTCCCCCCCTCTCCTAGTCCAATTCGGACCAGAGGGGGAGGGGCGCGCGGCCTGCCCTAGGCCAGCCCTTTCTCTCTCTCCACTAAGGCCCATAAGGCCCACTATTTCTCCGGGGGGTTCCGGTAACCCTCCAGCACTCCGGTTTTCTCCGAAACCACCCGGAACACTTCCGGTATCCGAATATAGTCGTCCAATATATCGATCCTTATGTCTCGACCATTTCGAGACTCCTCGTCATGTCCGTGATCATATCCGGGACTCCAAACTACCTTCGGTACATCAAAACACAAAAACTCATAATACCGATCGTCACCGAACTTTAAGCGTGCGGACCCTACGGGTTCGAGAACTATGTAGACATGACCGAGACACGTCTCCGGCCAATAACCAATAGCGGAACCTGGATGCTCATATTGGCTCCCACATATTCTACGAAGATCTTTATCGGTCAAACTGCATAACAACATACGTTGTTCCCTTTGTCATCGGTATGTTACTTGCCCGAGATTCGATCGTCGGTATCTCAATACCTAGCTCAATCTCGTTACCGGCAAGTCTCTTTACTCGTTACGTAATGCATCATCCTGCAACTAACTCATTAGTCACATTGCTTGCAAGGCTTATTGTGACGTGCATTACCGAGAGGGCCCAGAGATACCTCTCCAACAATTGGAGTGACAAATCCTAATCTTGATCTATGCCAACTCAACAAGTAGCATTAGAGACACCTGTAGAGCACCTTTATAATCACCCAGTTACGTTCTGACGTTTGGTAGCACACAAAGTGTTCCTCCTGTAATCGGGAGTTGCATAATCTCATAGTCATAGGAACATGTATAAGTCATGAAGGAAGCAATAGTAGTAAACTAAACGATCAAGTGCTAAGCTAACAGAATGGGTCAAGTCAATCACATCATTCTCCTAATGATGTGATCTTCTTAATCAAATGAAAACTCATGTCTATGGTTTAGGAAACTCAACCATCTTTGATAACGAGCTAGTCTAGTAGAGGCATACTAGTGACACTATGTTTGTCTATGTATTCACACATGTATTATGTTTCCCGGTTAATACAATTCTAGCATGAATAATAAATATTTATCATGATATGAGGAAATAAATAATAAATTATTATTACCTCTAGGGCATATTTCCTTCAGTATCCCACTTGCACTAGAGTCAATAATCTAGATTACACAGTAATGATTCTAACACCCATGGAGTTTTGGTGCTGGTCATGTTTTGCTCGTGGAAGAGGCTTAGTCAACGGGTCTACAACATTCAGATCCGTATGTATCTTGCAAATCTCTATGTCTCCCACCTGGACTTGATCCCGGATGGAATTGAAGCGTCTCTTGATGTGCTTGGTTCTCTTGTGAAGTCTGGATACCTTTGCCAAGGCAATTGCACCAGTATTGTCACAAAAGATTTTCATCGGTCCCGATGCACTAGGTATGACACCTAGATCGGATATGAACTCCTTCATCCAGACTCCTTCATTTGCTGCTTCCGAAGTAGCTATGTACTCCGCTTCACACTTAGATCCCGCCACGATGCTTTGTTTAGAACTGCACCAACTGACAGCTCCACCATTCAATGTAAACACGTATCCGGTTTGCGATTTAGAATCGTCTGGATCAGTGTCAAAGCTTGCATCGACGTAACCATTTACGACTAGCTCTTTGTCACCTCCATAAACGAGAAACATATCAGTCTTTTTCAGGTATTTCAGGATGTTCTTGACCGCTGTCCAGTGATCCACTCCTGGATTACTTCGGTACCTCCCTGCTAAACTAATAGCAAGGCACACATCAGGTCTGGTACACAGCATTGCATACATGATAGAGCCTATGGCTGAAGCATAGGGAACATCTTTCATTTTCTCTCTATCTTCTGCAGTGGTCGGGCATTGAGTCTGACTCAATTTCACACCTTGTAACACAGGCAAGAACCCTTTCTTTGCTTGATCCATTTTGAACTTTTTCAAAACTTTGTCAAGGTATGTGCTTTATGAAAGTCCTATCAAGCGTCTTGATCTCTCTCTATAGATCTTGATGCCCAATATGTAAGCAGCTTCACCGAGGCCTTTCATTGAAAAACTCTTATTCAAGTATCCCTTTATGCTATCCAGAAATTCTATATCATTTCCAATCAGCAATATGTCATCGACATATAATATCAGAAATGCTACAGAGCTCCCACTCACTTTCTTGTAAATACAGGCTTCTCCAAAAGTCTGTATAAATCCATATGCTTTGATTACACTATCAAAACGTTTATTCCAACTCCGAGAGGCTTGCACCAGTCCATAAATGGATCGCTGGAGCTTGCACACTTTGTTAGCTCCCTTTGGATCTACAAAACCTTCCGGTTGCATCATATACAACTCTTCTTCTAGAAATCCATTCAGGAATGTAGTTTTGACATCCATTTGCCAAATTTCATAATCATAAAATGCGGCAATTGCTAACATGATTCGGACAGACTTAAGCATCGCTACGGGTGAGAAAGTCCCATCGTAGTCAACCCCTTGAACTTGTCGAAAACCTTTCGCAACAAGTCGAGATTTGTAGACAGTAACATTACCGTCAGTGTAAGTCTTCTTCTTGAAGATCCATTTATTCTCTATAGCTTGCCGATCATGGGGCAAGTCAACCAAATTCCACACTTTGTTCTCATACATGGATCCCATCTGAGATTTCATGGCCTCAAGCCATTTTGCGGAATCTGGGCTCACCATCGCTTCTTCATAGTTTCTTAGGTTCGCCTTGGTCAAGTAACATGACCTCCAGAATAGGATTACCGTTCGACTCTGGTGCGGATCTTACTCTGGTTGACCTACGAGGATCGGTAGTAACTTGATCTGAAGTTACATGATCATCATCATTAGCTTCCTCACTAATTGGTGTAGGAGTCACAGGAACAGATTTCTGTGATGAACTACTTTCCAATAAGGGAGCAGGTACAATTACCTCATCAAGTTCTACTTTCCTCCCACTCACTTCTTTCGAGAGAAACTACTTCTCTAGAAAGGATCCATTCTTAGCAACGAATGTCTTGCCTTCGGATCTGTGATAGAAGGTGTACCCAACAGTTTCCTTTGGGTATCCTATGAAGACACATTTCTCCGATTTAGGTTCGAGCTTATCAGGTTGAAGCTTTTTCACATAAGCATTGCAGCCCCAAACTTTAAGATACGACAACTTTGGTTTTTTTCCAAACCACAGTTCATAAGGCATCGTCTCAACGGATTTCGGTGGTGCCCTATTTAACGTGAATGTAGCCATCTCTAAAGCATAACCCCAAAACAATAGCGGTAAATCAGTAAGAGACATCATAGATCGCACCATATCTAGTGAAGTACGATTACGACGTTCGGACACACCATTACGTTGTGGTGTTCCGGGTGGCGTGAGTTGCGAAACTATTCCGCATTGTTTCAAATGTAGACCAAACTCGTAACTCAAGTATTCTCCTCCATGATTAGATCGTAGAAATTTTATTTTCTTGTTACGATGATTTTCCACTTCACTCTGAAATTCTTTGAACTTTTGAAATGTTTCAGACTTATGTTTCATTAAGTAGATATACCCATATCTGCTTAAATCATCTGTGAAGGTGAGAAAATAATGATACCCGCCGCGAGCCTCAATATTCATCGGACCACATACATCAGTATGTATGATTTCCAACAAATCTGTTGCTCGCTCCATTGTTCCGGAGAACGACATTTTAGTCATCTTGCCCATGAGGCATGGTTCGAAAGTACCAAGTGATTCATAATCAAGTGATTCCAAAAGTCCATCAATATGGAGTTTCTTCATGCGCTTTACACCAATATGACCCAAATGGCAGTGCCACAAATAAGTTGCACTATCATTATCAACTCTACATCTTTTGGCTTCAACATTATGAATATGTGTATCACTACTATCGAGATTCGACACAAATAGACCACTCTTCAAGGGTGCATGACCATAAAAGATATTACTCATATAGATAGAACAACCATTATTCTCAGAGTTAAATAAATAATCGTCTCGCATCAAACAAGATCCAGATATAATGTTCATGCTTAACGCTGGCACTAACAATTGTTTAGGTCTAAAACTAATCCCGAAGGTAGATGTAGAGGTAGCGTGCCGACGGCGCCACATCGAGTTTGGAACCATTTCCCACGCGCATCGTCACCTCATCCCTAGCCAGTCTTTGCTTAATCCGTAGTCCCTGTTTCGAGTTGCAAATATTAGCAACAGAACCAGTATCAAATACCCAGGTGCTACTGCAAGCTCTAGTAAGGTACACATCAATAACATGTATATCACATATACCTTTGTTCACCTTGCCATCCTTCTTATCCGCCAAATACTTGGGGCAGTTTGCTTCCAGTGACCAGTCTGTTTGCAGTAGAAGCACTCAGTCTCAGGCTTAGGTCCAGACTTGGGTTTCTTCTCTTGAGCAGCAACTTGCTTGCTGTTCTTCTTGAAGTTCCCCTTCTTCTTCCCTTTACCCTTTTTCTTGAAACTGGTGGTCTTGTTGACCATCAACACTTGATGCTCCTTCTTGATTTCTACCTCCGCAGCTTTTAGCATTGCGAAGAGCTCGGGAATTGTCTTATCCATCCCTTGCATATTATAGTTCATCACGAAGCTCTTGTAGCTTGGTGGCAGTGATTGAAGAATTCTGTCAAAATGACACTATCATCCGGAAGATTAACTCCCCGTTGAATCAAGTGATTGTTATACCCAGACATTTTGAGTATATGTTCACTGACAGAACTATTCTCCTCCATTTTGCAGCTGTAGAACTTATTGGAGACTTCATATCTCTCAACCCGGGCATTTGCTTGAAATATTAGCTTCAACTCCTGGAACATCTCATATGCTCCATGACGTTCAAAACGTCGTTGAAGCCCGGTTCTAGCCGTAAAGCATGGCACACTAAACTATTGAGTAGTCATCAGCTGTGCTCTGCCAGAAGTTCTTAACGTCGTCAGTTGCATCTGCAGTAGGCCTGGCACCTAGCGGTGCTTCCAGGACATAATTCTTCTGTGCAGCAATGAGGATAATCCTCAAGTTACGGACCCAGTCCGTGTAATTGCTACCATCATCTTTCAACTTTGCTTTCTCAAGGAACGCATTAAAATTCAACGGAACAACAGCACGGGCCATCTATCTACAACAACATAGACAAGCAAAATACTATCAGGTACTAAGTTCATGACAAATTTAAGTTCAATTAATCATATTACTTAAGAACTCCCACTTAGATAGACATCCCTCTGATCATCTAAGTGATCACGTGATCCATATCAACTAAACCATAACCGATCATCACGTGAAATGGAGTAGTTTTCAATGGTGAACATCACTATGTTGATCATATCTACTATATGATTCACGCTCGACCTTTCGGTCTCAGTGTTTCGAGGCCGTATCTGCATATGCTAGGCTCGTCAAGTTTAACCCGAGTATTATGCGTGTGTAAAACTGTCTTACACCCATTGTAGATGAACGTTGAGCTTATCACACCCAATCATCACGTGGTGTCTCGGCACGACGAACTTTGGCAACGGTGCATACTCAGGGAGAACACTTTTACCTTGCAATTTAGTGAGAGATCATCTTATAATGCTGCCATCAAACAAAGCAGAATAAGATGCATAAAGGATAAACATCACATGCAATCAATATAAGTGATATGATATGGCCATCATCATCTTGTGCCTTTGATCTCCATCTCCAAAGCACCGTCATGATCACCATCGTCACCGGTGCGACACCTTGATCACCATCGTAGCATCGTTGTCGTCTCGCCAACTATTGCTTCTACGACTATCGCTACCGCTTAGTGATAAAGTAAAGCAATTACAGGGCGATTGCATTGCATACAACAAAGCGACAACCATATGGCTCCTGTCAGTTGCCGATAACTCTGTTAAAAAACATGATCCTCTCATACAATAAATATAGCATCATGTCTTGACCATATCACATCACAACATGCCCTGCAAAAACAAGTTAGACGTCCTCTACTTTGTTGTTGCAAGTTTTACGTGGCTGCTACGGGCTGAGCAAGAACCGTTCTTACCTACGCATCAAAACCACAACGATAGTTCGTCAAGTTAGTGTTGTTTTAACCTTCTCAAGGACCGGGAGTAGCCACACTCGGTTCAACTAAAGTTGGAGAAACTGACACCCGCCAGCCACCTATGTGCAAAGCACGTCGGTAGAACCAGTCTCGCATAAGCGTACGCGTAATGTCGGTCCGGGCTGCTTCATCCAACAATACCGCCGAACCAAAGTATGACATGCTGGTAAGCAGTATGACTTGTATCGCCCACAACTCACTTGTGTTCTACTCGTGCATATAACATCTACGCATAAACCAGGCTCGGATGCCACTGTTGGGGAACGTAGTAATATCAAAAAAATTCCTACGCACACACAGGATCATGGTGATGTATAGCAACGAGAGGGGAGAGTGTGTCCACGTACCCTCATAGACCGAAAGCGGAAGCGTTAGCACAACATGGTTGATGTAGTCGTACGTCTTCACGATCCGACCGATCCAAGTACCGAACGCACGGCACCTCCGAGTTCAGCACACGTTCAGCTCGATAACGTCCCGCGAGCTCCGATCCAGCAAAGCTTCGCCGGATAGTTTTGTCAGCACGACGGCGTGATGACGGTGATGATGATGCTACCGACGCAGGGCTTCGCCTAAGCAGCGCTGCGATATGATCGAGGTGGATTATGGTGGAGGGGGGCACCGCACACGGCTGGAAGAGATCAACAGGTCAACTTGTGTGTCTAGAGGTGCCCCCTGCCCCCGTATATAAAGGAGCAAGGGGGGAGGCCGGCCGGCCCCTGTAGGCGCGCCAGGAGGAGGAGTCCTCCTCCTAGTAGGAGTAGGACTCCCCTCTTTCCTACTCCTACTAGGAGGGGGAAAGGAAGGGGGAGAGGGAGAAGGAAAAGGGGGGGCGCCCCCTCTCCTAGTCCAATTCGGACCAGAGGGGGAGGGGGGCGCGACCTGCCCTAGGCCAGCCCTCTCTCTCCACTAAGGCCCATAAGGCCCACTATTTCTCCCGGGGGGGTTCCGGTAACCCTCCGGCAATCCGGTTTTCTCCGAAACCACCCGGAACACTTCTGGTGTCCGAATATAGTCGTCCAATATATCGATCTTTACGTCTCGACCATTTCGAGACTCCTCGTCATGTCCGTGATCATATCCGGGACTCCGAACTACCTTCGGTACATCAAAACACAAAAACTCATAATACCGATCGTCACCGAACTTTAAGCGTGTGGACCCTACAGGTTCGAGAACTATGTAGACATGACCGAGACGCGTCTCCGGCCAATAACCAATAGCGGAACCTGGATGCTCATATTGGCTCCCACATATTCTACGAAGATCTTTATCAGTCAAACGGCATAACAACATACGTTGTTCCCTTTGTCATCGGCATGTTACTTGCCCGAGATTCGATCATCGGTATCTCAATACCAAGCTCAATCTCGTTACCGGCAAGTCTCTTTACTCGTTACGTAATGCATCATCCCGCAACTAACTCATTAGTCACATTGCTTGCAAGGCTTATTGTGATGTGCATTACCGAGAGGGCCCAGAGATACCTGTCCAACAATCGGAGTGACAAATCCTAATCTTGATCTATGCCAACTCAACAAGTAGCATCGGAGACACCTGTAGAGCACCTTTATAATCACCCAGTTACGTTGTGACGTTTGGTAGCACACAAAGTGTTCCTCCGGTAATCAGGAGTTGCGTAATCTCATAGTCATAGGAACATGTATAAGTCATGAAGAAAGCAATAGTAGTAAACTAAACGATCAAGTGCTAAGCTAATAGAATGGGTCAAGTCAATCACATCATTCTCCTAATGATGTGATCCCGTTAATCAAATGGCAACTCATGTCTATGGTTTAGGAAACTTAACCATCTTTGATTAACGAGCTTGTCTAGTAGAGGCATACTAGTGACACTATGTTTGTCTATGTATTCACACATGTATTATGTTTCCCAGTTAATACAATTCTAGCATGAATAATAAACATTTATCATGATATGAGGAAATAAATAATAACTTTATTATTGCCTCTGGGGCATATTTCCTTCAGGTTGACGTTGCAGCCCAGGCACCCGGGGTGCAGCCTAGGCGGCGGCCAGGCGGGGGACCGGGCACCCGGGGCCTCAGGGCCGGGCAGCCGGGGCGGGCAGGGGCGCAACCCAGGTGGAGGCTGGGCACCCGGGGCCGAGGAGGCTGGGCACCCGGGGTGTCCGGGGGGTTTGGCCCTCCCCTTGGTAGCTCGTCCGGGCACCCGGGGTCCTTCCGTCCGGGAACCCGGGGGGGTCCAGAGACTCCTTTCCTTCGTTTTTCTTGTCCTCTCCTTCCTTCTCTTGCTCCGTGGATGATCTAGTCTTCACCTTCTCCTTCTCGCGATCATCTCCCATGTACCTAAGAATGCATAGCGTATCTCTTTGAGGTAGAATCTCATTCTCATGTGAAACCGAACGAAACTCGGAGAGGAAAGAAGTTACCTCATTCTTGATGTTGCATGCACGTGCTCTTGTCATCGGTCCTCTCGGTGCTTGTGGTGGTGATGGAGTGTCGTTGCGGATGGACGAGGGATGCTCCGCATCATAACCCCTTTATCACGTTGGGTGCAAGTTGTTTGATTGTTTGTGCAGGTATTCGGTGATTTGTGCATTGTCTCGTACTGGATTGATACCTTGGTTCACAAACTGAGGGAAATACTTATCTCTACTTCGCTGCATCACCCTCTCCTCTTTAAGGAAAAAACCAACGCAAGCTCAAGAAGTAGCAGGAAGAATTTCTGGCGCCGTTGCCAGGGAAATCTACGCCAAGTCAAGACATACCAAGTACCCATCATAAACTCTCATCTCTTGCATTACATTATTCGCCATTCGCCTCTCGTTTTCCTCTCCCCCACTTCTAAAATGATTTTTGAAAAGATTTGCCTTTTCTTCGCACCTCTTCCGTTCGTCTTCTTCCTTTGGTTTTTGTGTGCTCATGTGTTGGATTGCTTGCTTTGTCACGATGGCTCAAGAGAATACCAAATTGTGTGACTTTTCCAACACCCATAACAATGATTTTATTAGTACTCTGATTGCTCCCGCCACTAGTGTGGAATCTTATGAAATTAATGCCGCTTTGCTGAATCTTGTTATGAAAGATCAATTTTCCGGCCTTCGTAGTGAAGATGCCGCATCCCATCTTAATAGTTTCGTTGAGTTATGTGATATGCAATAGAAAAAAGATGTGGATAACGATATTGTTAAAATTGAAGCTATTTCCGTTCTCACTTCGAGATCATGCTAAAACTTGGTTTTCATCTTTGCCTAAAAATAGTATTGATTCATGAAATAAGTGTAAAGATGCTTTTATTTCCAAGTATTTTCCTCCCGCTAAAATCATCTCCCTTAGGAACATATTATGAATTTTAAGCAACTCGATCATGAACATGTTGCACAATCTTGAGAGAGGACGAAATTGATGATACGGAATAGCCCTACTCATGGTTTGATTGTGGATGATTATACAATTTTTTATGCCGAATTGAATTTTGCTTCTAGAAATCTTTTAGATTCGGCCGCGGGAGGCACTTTTGTGGAAATTACTTTAGGATAAGCTACTAAACTCCTAGATAATATCATGGCTGATTATTCTCAATGGCACACCGAGAGATCTTCCACTAGTAAAAAAAGTGCATGCGATTGAAGAGATTAATGTTTTGAGTGGAAAGATGGATGAACTTATGAAATTATTTGCTAGCAAGAGTGCTTCTATTGATACTAATGATATGCCTTTGTCTACTTTGATTGAGAATAATAATGAATCTATGGATGTGAATTTTGTTGGTAGGAACAATTTTGGTAATAACGCATATAGAGGCAATTTTAATCCTAGGTTGTTTCCTAGTAATTCCTCTAATAATTATGGTAATTCCTACAATAATTCTTATGGAAATTATAATAAGATGCCCTCTGATTTTGAGAATAGTGTTAAAGAATTTATGAGTTCAAAAAGAATTTCAGTGCTTTGATTGAAGAAACATTGCTTAAGATTGATGATTTGGCTAGGAACCTTGATATAATTTCTCTTGATGTTGATTCTTTGAAACTTAGATCTATTCCACCCAAGCATGATATCAATGAGTCTCTCAAAGCCATGAGAATTTCCATTGATGAGTGCAAAGAAAGAAACGCTAAGATGCGTGCTAAACAAGATTGGTTTCTAAAAACATGTTTTTCTAGTTTTCGTGAAAATAAAGATGAAGATCTTAAAGTGATTAACTATTGAATCTTTGTTTTCCAATATAAATCTTGAAAAAGATGGGACTGGAGATGAGTCAACTTTAGTTAAAAGGCATCCCAATGATTCAGAATTTTTAGATCTTGATTCAAAAATTGATAAAAGTGGGATTGGAGAGGTCAAAACTTGAAGTAGCAATGAACCCACTCTTTTGGATTTTAAGCAATTTAATTATGATAATTGTTCTTTAATAGATTGTATTTCCTTGTTGCAATCCATGTTGAATTCTCCTCATGCTTATAACCAAAATAAAGCTTTTATTAAACATATCGTTGATGCTATGATGCAATCTTTTGAAGAAAAGCTTGAATTGGAAGTTTCTATCCCTAGAAAACTTGATAATGAGTGGGAACCTACCATTAAGATTAAGATTAAAGATTATGAGTGCCATGCTTTGTGTGACTTGGGTGCTAGCATTTCCACGATTCCAAAAACTTTATGTGATGTGTTAGGTTTCCGTGAATTTGATGATTGTTCTTTAAATTTGCATCTTGCGAATTCCACTATTAAGAAACCTATGGGAAGGATTAATGATGTTCTTATTGTTGCAAATAGGAACTATGTGCCCGTAGATTTCATTGTTCTTGATATAGATTGCAATCCTACATGTCCTATTATTCTTGGTAGACCCTTCCTTAGAACGATTGGTGCAATTATTGATATGAAAGAAGGAAACATTAGATTTCAATTTATGTTAAGGAAGGGCATGGAACACTTTCCAAGAAAGAAAATTAAAATGACATATGAATCTATTATGAGAGCCACTTATGGATTGCATACCAAAGATGACAATACCTAGATCTATTCGTGTTTTATGCCTAGCTAAGAGCATTAAACAATAGCGCTTGTTGGGAGGCAACCCAATTTTATTTTTGTTCTTTGCTTTTTGTCCCTGTTTTGCAATAAATAATTCATCTAGACTCTTGTTATATGTGGGTTTGTGTTTTAATTAGTGTTTGTGCTAAGTAAGACCTTTCGGATGGCTTACGGTGATAGTTGATTTGATCTTGCTGAAAAAAACAACTTTTGCGCCCAGTGACAGAATTGATCTGAGCTGCTGGAACGCGATAAATTCTTGAATTTTTTACACAAGATTGATATACAAGTTGCCTCTGTTTTCCTAATTTTTCAGAATTTTTGGAGTTACAGAAGTATCCGGGAGTTACAGATTGCTACAGACTATTCTGTTTTTGACAGATTCTGTTTTCTACGTGTTGTTTGCTTATTTTGATGAATCTATGGGTAGTATCGGGGGGTATGAACCATGGAAAAGTTGGAATACAATAGATATATTACACCAATATAAATAAAGAATGAGTTCACAACAGTACCAAAAGTGGTGATTTATTTTCTTATACTAACGGAGCTTATGAGATTTTCTGTTGAGTTTTGTGTTGTGAAGTTTTCAAGTTTTTGGTAAGGATTTGATGGACTATGGAATAAGGAGTGGCAAGAGCCTAAGCTTGGGGATGCCCAAGGCACCCCAAGGTAATATTCAAGGATAACTAAGAGCCTAAGCTTGGGGATGCCCTGAACGGCATCCCCCCTTTCGTCTTCGTCCATCGGTAACTTTACTTGAGGCTATATTTTTATTCACCACGTGATATGTGTTTTGCTTGGAGCGTCTTGTATGATTTGAGTCTTTTCTTTTAAGTTTGCCACAATCATCCTGGTTGTACACACCTTTTGAGAGGGACACGCATGAACCGTGATTTCTTATAATACTTTATGTGCTTCACTTATATCTTTTAAGCTAGGAAATTTTGCTCTAGTGCTTCACTTATATCTTTTTAGAGCACGGCGGTGGTTTTATTTTGTAGAAATTAATGAACTCTCAAGATTCACTTATATTATTTTGAGAGTCTTTAAACAGCATGGTAATTTGCTTTGGTTATAAATTTAGTCCTAATATGATAGGCATCCAAGAGGGATATAACAAAAACTTTCATATAAAGTGCATTGAATACTATGAGAAGTTTGATTCCTTATGATTGTTTTGAGATATAGAGATGGTGATATTAGAGTCATGCTAGTGAGTAATTGTGAATTTGAGAAATACTTGTGTTAAGGTTTGTGAGTCTAGTAGCATGCACGTATGGTGAACCGTTATGTAATGAAGTCGCAGCATGATTTATTTATTGATTGTCTTCCTTATGAGTGGCAGTCGGGGACGAGCGATGGTCTTCTCCTACCAATATATTCCCCTAGGAGCATGCGTGTAGTACTTTGTTTCGATGACTAATAGATTTTTGCAATAAGTATGTGAGTTCTTTATGACTAATGTTGAGTCCATGGATTATACGCACTCTCACCCTTCCACCATTGCTAGCCTCTAGTGCCGCGCAACTTTCGCTGGTACCATACACCCACCATACACCTTCCTCAAAACAGCCACCATACCTACCTATTATGGCATTTCCATAGTCATTCTGAGATATATTGCCATGCAACTTTCCACCGTTCCGTTTATTATGACACGCTTCATCAGTGTCATATTGCTTTGCATGATCATGTAGTTGACATCGTATTTGTGGCAAACCCTCCATTCATAATTCTTTCATACATGTCACTCTTGATTCATTGCACATCCCGGTACACCTCCGGAGGCATTCATATAGAGTCATATTTTGTTCTAGTATCGGGTTGTAATTTTTGAGTTGTAAGTAAACAAAAGTGTGATGATATTTATTATTAGAGCATTCTCCCATGTGAGGAAAGGATGATGGAGACTATCATTCCCCCACAAGTCGGGATAAGACTCCGGACGAAAAAAAGATGCCAAAAAAATGAGAGAAGGCCCAAATAAAAAATGAGAGAAAAGAGAGAAGGGACAATGTTACTATCCTTTTAACACACTTGTGCTTCAAAGTAGCACCATGATCTCCATGATAGAGAGTCTCCTATGATGTCATTTTCATATACTAGTGGGAATTTTTCATTATAGAACTTGGCTTGTATATTCCGATGATGGGCTTCCTCAAATTGCCCTAGGTCTTCATGAGCAAGCAAGTTGGATGCACACCCACTTAGTTTTCTTTTGAGCTTTCATTAACTTATAACTCTAGTGCATCCGTTGCATGGAAATCCCTACTCACTCACATTGATATCTATTGATGGGCATCTCCATAGCCCGTTGATACGCCTAGTTGATGTGAGACTATCTCCTTCTTTTTGTCTTATCCACAACCACCATATTCTATTCCACCTATAGTGCTATGTCCATGGCTCATGCTCATGTATTGCGTGAAAGTTGAAAAGGTTTGAAAACATTAAAAGTATGAAACAATTGCTTGGCTTGTCATCGGGGTTGTGCATGATTTGAATATTCTGTGTGATGAAGATGGATCATAGCCAGACTATATGATTTTGTAGGGATAAGCTTTCTTTGGCCATGTTATTTTGAGAAGACATAATTGCCTTGTTAGTATGCTTGAAATATTATTGTTTTTATTTCAATATTAAACTTTTGTTTTGAATCATATGGATCTGAACATTCATGCCACCATAAACAAAATTACATGGATAAATATGTTAGGTAGCATTCCACGTCAAAAATTCTGTTTTTATCATTTACCTACTCGAGGACGAGCATGAATTGAACTTGGGGATGCTTGATACGTCGCCAACGTATCTATACTTTTTTATTGTTCCATGCTATTATATTATCTGTTTTGGATGTTTTATATGCATTAATATGATATTTTATATTATTTTTGGGACTAACCTATTAACCTAGAGCCTAGTGCCAGTTCCTGTTTTTTCCTTGTTTTTGAGTTCCGTGGAAAAGGAATACCAAACGGAATGAAACCTTCATGATGATTTTTCTTGGACCAGAAGACAACCAGCGGACTTGGAGATGAAGTCGGAGGAGCCATGAGGTGGCCACAAGGACGGAAGGCGCACCCCCCACCCTTGTGGGCCCCCTGACTCTCCTGGCCTAATTCTTTCGCCTATATATTCCCAAATATCCTCAAACCACCAGAGGCATCCACGAAAACACTTTCCACCGCCGCAACCTTCTGTACCCGTGAGATCCCATCTAGGGACCTTTTCCGGCACCCTTCTGGAGGGGGATTCGATCATGGAGGGCTTCTACATCAACTCTACTGCCCTTTCGATGAAGCGTGAGTAGTTTACCACAGACCTACGGGTCCATAGCTAGTAGCTAGATGGCTTCCTGTCTCTCTTTGATTCTCAATACCATGTTCTCCTCGATGTTCTTGGAGATCTATTCGATATAATACTTTTTTGCGGTGTGTTTGCCGAGATCCGATGAATTGTGGATTTATGATCAGCTTATCTATGAATATTATTTGAATCTTCTCTGAATTCTTTTATGCATGATTTGATATCTTTGTAATTATCTTCGAACTATTGGTTTGGTTTGGCCAACTAGATTGGTTTTTCTTGCAATGGGAGAAGTGCTTAGCTTTGGGTTCAATCTTGCGGTGTCCTTTCCCAGTGACAGTAGGGCCATCAAGGCACGTATTGTATTGTTGCCATCGAGGATGCATGCTGGATAGCAGTCGATGTGTGGAGTAATAGTAGTAGATGCAGAATCGTTTCGGTCTACTTGACACAGACATGATGCCTATATTCATGATCATTGCCTTAGATATCGTCATAACTTTGCGCTTTTCTATCAATTGCTCGGCAGTAATTTGTTCACCCACCATATTATTTGTTATCTTGAGAGAAGACTCTAGTGAAACCTATGGCCCCCAGGTCTATTTTCCATCATATAAGTTTCGATCTACTATTTTGCAATCTTTACTTTCCAATCTATAAACCAAAAATATTTACTTTATCTTTTATCTATCTCTATCAGATATCACTTTAGCAAGTAACCATGAAGGGATGGACAACCCCTTTATCGCGTTGGGTGCAAGTTGTTTGATTGTTTGTGCAGGTATTCGGTGACTCGTGTGTTGTCTCCTACTGGATTGATACCTTGGTTCTCAAACTGAGGGAAATACTTATCTCTACTTTGTTGCATCACCCTTTCCTCTTCAAGGGAAAAACCAACGCAAGCTTGATACGTATCCAATGTATATATAATTTTTGATTGTTCCATGATGTTTTATTATCAATCTTGGATGTTTTATAATCATTTTATAGTCATTTTATATCATTTTTGGTACTAACCTATTGACATAGTGCCAAGTGCCAGTTGTTGTTTTTTCCATGTTTTTTACATCGCGGGAAATCAATATCAAACGGAGTCCAAATGCCACAAAACTCCATGATGATTTTTTATGAGCCAGAAGGAAGGCAATGGGCCCTGATTGCACCTGGGGGTGCCCTGAGGGGGGCACAACCCACCAGGGCACGCCAGGAGGCCTAAGCGCGCCCTGGTGGGTTGTGCCCACCTCGGGTGCCCCCCGGACCGCCTCTTTGCTCTATAAATACCCAAATATTCCAGAAACCCTAGGGGAGTCGACGAAATATTCATCCAGCCGCCGCAGAGTCCAGAACCACTAGATCCAATATGGACACCATCACGGAGGGGTTCACCACTTTCATTGGTTCCTCTCCGATGATGCGTGAGTAGTTCTTTGTAGACCTTCGGGTCCGTAGTTAGTAACTAGATGGCTTTCTCTCTCTCGCTGAATTCTCAATACAATGGTCTGTTGAAGATCCATATGATGTAACTCTTTTGCGGTGTGTTTGTTGGGATCTGATATACTTCGATTTTATGCATATCTTTTTATATCCATGAAAGTTATTTGAGTTTCTTTGATCTCTTATATCCTCGTATTTCTTCTCTGATATTTGGGTTTTGTTTGGCCAACTTGATCTATTTATCTTGCAATGGGAAGAGGTGCCCGGTAGTGGGTTTGATCTTACGGTGCTCGATCCCAGTGACAGAAAGGGAACCGACACGTATGTATCATTGCTACTAAGGATAAAAAGACGAGATCTATATCTACCGCCATATAGATAAACGGATCTTATCTACATCATGTCATCGTTCTTATTGCATTACTCCGTTTTTCCATGAACTTAATACACTAGATGCATGCTGGATGCGGTCGATGTGTGGAGTAATAGTAGTAAATGCAGGCAGGAGTCGGTCTAATAATCTTGGACGTGATGCTATGTAATGATCATTGCCTAGATATCGTCATAATTATTTGAAGTTCTAGCAATTGCCCAACAGTAATTTGTTTACCCATCATTTGCTATTTTTCTCGAGAGAAGCCACTAGTGAAACCTACGGCCCCCCGGTCTTCTTTCTCATATATTTGCCTTGCGATCTACTTTTCCTTTGCATTCTTATTCAGATCTATTAAACCAAAAAATACAAAAATACCTTGCTGCGTTTTATCTTTATTTATTTTATTTGGCGTTCGATCTATCAATCTACTACAATTTATCTCACGTCCGCTTGCCTATCTTGAGGAGCCGTACCCCGGAAGGGATTGACAACCCCTTTAACTCGTCGGGTTGCGAGGTGTTGTTGTTTGTGTGCATGTGTTGTTTACGTTGTGTTGCTTGGTTCTCCTACTGGTTCGATACCTTGGTTTCATAACTGAGGGAAATACTCTACCGTCGCTGTGCTACATCATCCCTCCCTCTCCGGGGAAATACCGACGCAGTTCCAGCTACCATCAAGGAGAATTTCTGGCGCCGTTGCCGGGGAGGATCTTCAAGATAACCAGGTTCCTAATCACAAATCTCATCTCCTTGCAATTTACATTATTCGCCATTTGCCTCTTGTTTCCCTCTCCCCCACTTCACAAAAAATTTCCGTTTTATTAGCCTCTTTTTTCCGTTCTCCGTTCTCTTGCTTTCTAGTCTCGATGGCTAGCGTCCCTACTCCTCCTTTGTCACCAGATTTTGAAGTCTTGTACTTCAAGCAAAGACAAGGAGAAAATTTGAAAGATGCCTGGTATAGGCTTATGGAATCATATCGTATTTCCAACTTAAAGGGGGACGCCAAGGTTTTGCTTCGTAATTTTTACATAGGATTGGCTTTGCATCATAGACAACTTCTTGATTTTGCCGCTAAAGGAAATTTTATTGAACTTGATGCCAATGCTGCCTATGAAATCTTAGAGGGAATTTTGGGAATTCCACCTCAAAAGAAGGGGTTTCATTTTACCCCCGAGGGAGCTCAAATGTTGGACAAACTTGGTGATTTGCATAAACATATGGTTGAAATACAGAAATATAATGAACCCCTCAAACACCTCAATGATAGTATCAATCGCATGAATACTCTGATTACTCTTTGCAACAAGCGATTGGATATTTTGGATCTTAAGATGATTTCTTTTATGGATAATTTAGGGAAGCATAAAGAGCCTCCCGGGTTTGAGAAAACCCTTACAAAAGTTTCCAAAACTTCGGAGGATGACAAAACTTAGATCCTTGCTTTATGCCTAGCTAAGGGCGTAAAACTATAGCGCTTGTTGGGAGGCAACCCAAAGAATAAAATTTATTTTTGCTTTTTGCTTTATGTTCTTGTGTGTTAGCACAACTATGCTACTGTTATGACTGTGTTTTTTATGTTTTAATTAGTGTTTGTGCCAAGTAGAACCAATAGGATCTTCTTGGGTGATAGTTGTTTGATCTTGCTGAAAAAGACAGAAACTTTGTGCTGACGAAAATAATTGTTAAAATTCACCAGAACGTGATAAAATGCCAATTCTTTTTTGCAGAAGATCAATATACAAATTATCCAGGTTGTCCTAGTTTTTCAGAATATTTGGAGTTCCAGAAGTATTCGAACAATTCAGATTGCTACAGATTGTTCTGTTTTGACAGATTCTGTTTTCTTTGTGGTGTGTGCTTATTTTGATGGCTCTATGGTTTTATTTGATGAGTTTTTGCCATAGAAAAGTTGGAATACATTAGATATAATACAAAAACAAAATATTAATTGGTTTGATACATCACTTATAGTAGTATTTTATCTTTCTTACACTAACGGATCTCACGAAGGTTTTGTTGAGTTTTGTGTGATTGAAGTTTTCAAGTTTTGGGTTATCTTACGATGGATGAAGGAAGGATGTAAGAGCCTAAGCTTGGGGATGCCCCGGCATCCCAAGCTATTATCCAAGAATTAGCAACCAACTAAGCTTGGGGATGCCCCCGAGTGGCATCCCCGCTTTCTTCCAACGACTATCGGTATTTTACTCGAGGCTATATTTTTATTCGTGACATGATATGTGTTTTGCTTGGAGCGTCTTGTATGATATGTGTCTTTGCTTGTTTTATTTTGTGTTTTAAGTCATCAATCCTTGCTGGACACACCTATTTGAGAGAGCCAAAATTATATCATGACTTGTTAGAATTGCTCTCTATGCTTCACTTTAAATCTTTTATGAGCTAGGACTTGCTCTAGTGCTTCACTTATATCTTTTTGAGCACGGTGTGCTTTGTTATTTTTGAAGAAATGCTCTCTTGCTTCACTTAGATTTATTTGAGAGTTAGTAAAATTTTGAAGAAATTCTCTCTTGCTTCACTTAAATTATTTTGAGAGAAAGAAAATTTGTTATGCTCATGATCTTCACTTATATTTGTTTGAGCTTATGAAAAGCAACACATGAAAATTAGTCCCAAAGTGATAGATATCCAAGAAGGATAAAGTAAAAAAAATGTCATGAAGATCATTGGACAAAATAAACTTGATTCTTAGTAATAGTTTTGAGATATGATGATGTGATATGTGAGTTATGTTGATGAGTAATTGTGCTCTAGTAAGAATATTGGTGTTAAGGTTTGTGATTCCCTATGCATGCACGAAAGTCAATAATCATGCAATGAAAATTATATCCTACTTGTGGTGCATTATTCGGTGTTAATTATGCTTAATGCTTGCTTATGAGATTATTCGTTTCTTGGTTGGTCGCTTCCCAATCTTTTGCTAGCCTTCATTTTGCACTAAGTATGACCTCTACTTGTGCATCCAAAATCCTTTAAACCAGTTTTGCCACATGAGTCCACTATATCTACCTATATGCGGTATTCTTTTGCCGTTCTAAGCAAATTTGCATGTGCCATCTCTAATTTTCAAAATAAACTTCTCTTTTGTGTGTTTGTTTCGCTCGCGGAACGGTAACGGGTGGCTAATATTTTCCATGCTGGATGTGTTATTCTCAAGATGAGTGTTTATTCACTTGTCATTGCACGAGAGTAAGGCAAAGGTCTTAGGGATGCCCAGTCCCGAAATGCAAAAAATGAATTTACTTTATGTTGTCAAATAATAAATTCCTTGGAAAGTGTTGGTATGGAGGGCACCCGTGGATACGGCTAGCCATGGAAAGTGAAAGAATGGTGGAAAAAGGAATAAACTTTATTTTCTGTTTGGGAACCGCCTATGGCATATCTAGCATGGAAAGTGTTGGAACTCTAAGTCGTTTTCGTTGGTGGGATGGATACACCTCCCAAAATGTTTTTATCTCTAATTTTTCGCTTTGAGCTCTGGCACCTCTACAAATCCCTACTTCCCTCTGCGAAGGGTCTTTCTTTTACTTTATGCAATTTTTATTTTGAAATTTCAGTCTCCATCTTCTCTCATAAAAAGCACCAACTAGGAGGCAATATGATCGTGCTCAAGTATTTGGTGTAGTTAATATTCGAGTGTGTTTCATGAATGGATCAATGTTTGAGCATGATGGGCTAGGGATAACTTGTTTTAGCATTGATATTTTGAAAGACATGGTTGCTTGTTGATATGCTTGAGTATCTAAATTATTATGTCAAAACTAGACTATTGCTTTGAATCACATAAAAGTCCAAATGTCCATGCTTTAAAGAAAATAATATGATATGACTTGATGAACAACACTCCACATCAAAAATTCTGTTTTTATCACTTACCTACTCGAGGACGAGTAGGAGTTAAGCTTGGGGATGCTGATACGTCTCCAACGTATCTATAATTTTTATTGTTCCATGATGTTTTATTATCAATCTTGGATGTTTTATAATCATTTTGTATCTTTTTTGGTACTAACCTATTGACATAGTGCCAAGTGCTAGTTGCTGTTTTTTCCATGTTTTTTACATCGCAGGAAATCAATATCAAACGGAGTCCAAATGCCACGAAACTCCACGATGATTTTTTATGGGCCAGAAGGAAGGCAATGGGCCCTGGTTGCACCTGGGGGGTGCCCCGAGGGGGTCACAACCCACCAGGGCGCGCCAGGAGGCCCAGGCGCGCCCTGGTGGGTTGTGCCCACCTCGGGTGCCCCCCGGACAACCTCTTTGCTCTATAAATACCCAAATATTCCAGAAACCCTAGGGGAGTCGATGAAATATTCATCCAGCCGCCGCAGAGTCCAGAACCACCAGATCCAATCTAGACACCATCACAGAGGGGTTCACCACTTCCATTGGTGCCTCTCCGATGATGCGTGAGTAGTTCTTTGTAGACCTTCGAGTCCGTAGTTAGTAGCTAGATGGCTTTCTCTCTCTTGCTCAATTCTCAATACAATGGTCTCTTGGAGATCCATATGCTGTAACTCTCTTGCGGTGTGTTTGTTGGGATCTGATGAACTTCGAGTTTATGATCAGTCATATCTTTTTATATCCATGAAAGTTATTTGAGTTTCTTTGATCTCTTATATGCATGATCTCTTATAGCCTCGTATTTCTTCTCCGATATTTGGGTTTTGTTTTGCCAACTTGATCTATTTATCTTGCAATGGGAAGAGGTGCCCGGTAGTGGGTTCGATCTTACGGTGCTCGATCCCAGTGACAGAAAGGGAACCGACACGTATGTATCGTTGCTACTAAGGATAAAAAGACGAGATCTATATCTACCGTCATATAGATAAATGGATCTTGTCTACATCATGTCATCGTTCTTATTGCATTACTCCATTTTTCCATGAACTTAATACACTAGATGCATGCTGGATAGCGGTCGATGTGTGGAGTAATAGTAGTAGATGCAGGCAGGAGTCGGTCTACTAATCTTGGACGTGATGCTATGTAATGATCATTGCCTGGATATCGTCATAATTATTTGAAGTTCTATCAATTGCCCAAGAGTAATTTGTTTACCCATCGTTTGCTATTTTTCTCGAGAGAAGCCACTAGTGAAACCTACGGCCCCCGGGTCTTCTTTCTCATATATTTGCCTTGCGATATACTTTTCCTTTGCATTCTTATTCAGATCTATTAAACCAAAAAATACAAAATACCTTGCTGCGTTTTATCTTTATTTATTTTATTTGGCGTTCGATCTATCAATCTACTACAATTTATCTCACGTTCGCTTGCCTATCTTGAGGCGCCATACCCCGGAAGGGATTGACAACCCCTTTAACTCGTCGGGTTGCGAGGTGTTGTTGTTTGTGTGCAGGTGCTATTTACGTTGTGTTGCTTGGTTCTCCTACTGGTTCGATACTTGGTTTCATAACTGAGGGAGATACTCTACCGTTGCTGTGCTACATCATCCCTTCCTCTCCGGGGAAATACCAACATAGTTCCAGCTACCATCAAAGCTCAAAAAGTAGCAATATGTAAATCAAATTATTGTAGCAAGAGAACCCACCTAATAAGTCTAGGTTTAGCATCTTTCTTTTCCATAAGGTATTTAATAGCAGCATGATCGGTGTGAACAATTACTTCGGAATCGACAATCTAAGATCTGAATTTATGACAAGCAAACACAACTGCTAAAAATTCCTTTTCAGTAGTAGCATAATTTCTTTGAGCACTGTTAGAGTTTTACTAGCATAATGGATAACATTTAATTTCTTATCAACTCTTTGTCCTAGAACAGCACCAACTGCATAATCCCTAGCATTACACATAATTTCAAAGGGTAGGTTCCAATCAGGTGGTTGAACAATAGGTGCAGAGATTAAGGCTGTCTTAAGTATTTCAAATGCTTCTACACAATCATCATCAAAAACAAATGGAACATCTTTTTGCAAAAGATTAGTGAGAGGCCTAGAAATCCTAGAGAAGTCATTAATAAACCTCCTATAGAAACCAGCATGACCAAGGAAACTTCTTATACCTTTGATATCTTTAGGACACAACATCTTTTCAATAGCATCAACTTTAGCTTTATCAACTTCAATACCTCTTTCGGAGATATTATGACCCAAGACAATACCTTCATTAACCATAAAGTTACACTTTTCCCAATTCAAAACAAGATTAGTTTCTTCACATCTCTGCAAAACTCGATCAAGGTTGCTTAAGCAATCATCAAAAGAAGTTCCATAAACGGAAAAATCATCCATGAAAACCTCAACAATCTTTTCACAAAAGTCAAAGAATATAGCATTCATATATCTTTGAAAGGTAGCAGGTGCATTACATAAACCAAAAGGCATACGTCTATAAGGAAAAGTACCAAAAGGGCATGTAAAAGTAGTTTTTTCTCGATCCTTTTGTGACACAGGTATTTGAGAAAAACCAGAATATCCATCTAGAAAGCAGAAGTGTGTATGTTTCGATAGTATTTCTAGCATTTGATCAATGGAAGGCAGAGGGTAGTGATCTTTCTTAGTAGCTTTTTTTAGTTTTCTAAAATTAATTATCATTCTATAACCTGTGATAATTCTTTATGGGACAAGCATTTTTATCATTAGGAACAATAGTAATACCTCCCTTCTTAGGGACACAATGAACATGACTTACCCATCTACTATCAGCTATGGGATAGATTATACCTGCTTCCAGAAGCTTTAATATATCATTTCTTACCACTTCCTTCATCTTAGGATTTAATCATCGTTGGTGATCAGCAACGGGTTTAGCATCAGACTCCATATTAATTTTATGCTGACATAGAGTGGGACTAATGCCCTTAAGATCATCAAGAGTATATCCAATAGCGGCACGGTGCTTCCTCAGAGTTATCAATAATCTCTTTTCTTCATGCTCTAAAAGGTTAGCACTAATAATAACAGGATATATCTTCTTTTCATCAAGATAAGCATATTTCAAAGTATCAGGTAATTGTTTAAGATCAAACACGGGATCGCTCTTGGGTGGAAGAGGATCTCCAAGAGTCTCAACAGGCAAATTGTGTTTCAAATCAGCCATTTGCTTAAAGAATATCTCATCTATTTTTGTTTCTTTCATTCATAAACATATCATTTTCATGGTCTAGAAAATATTGTTCTAATGAATCAGTAGGAGGCATGTCAATAGAAGCAAGACCAATAATTTCATCCTTATTAGGTAATTCTTTATCACACGGTTGTCTACGAAATTTGAAGAAATTAAACTCATGAGACACATCACCAAAATTAACATTGACCGTTTCTGGAGTGCGATAAATCTTAGCATTCACCGTATTCAAGAAAGGTCTACCAAATATAATGAGACAAAATCATCCTGTGGGGAACCAAGAACTAGAAAATCAGTAGGGTATTTTATTTTCCCACACAAGATTTCAACATCTCTAACAATCCCAATTGGCGTGATAGTATCTCTATTAGCAAGCTTAATAGTAACATCATTATCTTCTATCTCAGCAGGTGCAATATCATTCATAATTTCTTGATATAAGGTAAACGGGATAGTACTCACACTAGCACCCAAATCACATAATCCATGATAACAATGATCTCCTATTTTAACAGAGACAACAGTCATGCCAACAACAGTTCTATGTTTATCTTTTTCATCGGGTTTAGCAATTCTAGCAGCTTCATCACAGAAATAAATAACATGCTCATCAATATTATCAACCAAGAGATCTTTAACCATAGCAACATTAGGTTCAACTTTAATTTGTTCAGAGGGTGTAGGTGTTCTTGTATAACTCTTGCGAACCACAGCCGAAGCTTTAGCATGTTCTTTTATCTTAACAGGAAAAGGTGGTTTCTCAATGTAAGCAGTAGGAATAACTGGATCAACATTGTTAGAATAAATCCGGGGCGCTCCATCAATCTACCGAGGACCAAGCAATCACATAAGGCACGACACCAAGATTTGTTAATGAGGTCCACCATCATGGCTACATCCCCGGGGCCTGACTACGGGCGCTCCTCCCCATGACACCGCTACAATACCGCACCCTGGCCGCCCGGGCGCCGACACACGCGCCGGCTCCCCCTGCGTGCCTGTGCTATTATGTTGGCATAGGTTACATCGTGTGTCTACCCCGCTATATATGAGAGGCCTAGGATACAAGTGTCCTAGTAGGACACAACTCCTACCTTGTCTACACACAGTCCAAAACCAAGTCCAACTGTAACCTATCTTGTACAATAATATTCGATACAACTCTAACAAACTCCACCTTGGCGAATATTCTCCACCACCGGATTCATCCATGCGTCGAACCTCCATGTACATTGGACTTGAGATATGCCATGAGCACCGCTGCTACTCCCAAACTCCACGTGACTCCACCTGCAACTGTAGTCCCTTATCGTCTTCTTCACAATCAACACTCGAGCAAAATTAAGTTCCTCATTACTCTATCTTGTGCTCCCAACTTCCGGAGAATTCATTCAATTCCATCACACACCGACCACTGTCTGCGTGAAAATGAACAACTCACATATTGAATGCCACATATAAGAGTTACTTGAACTCAACGTCACCGCTCTTTCATGACCGTCTGTCTGAAGCTTGAAGAAATTTCACCGTCGCCTTGTGTCACCGTTAGTCAAATTCACAGTTGTCTCACCCTTTTTCCCGGATAGTCTCTAGCATGTCCCACAGCTATAGCACTCTGCTCCTTCTGTACTTGTCATCCGCACTTTGCCATGTGCATCAAACACAACATAATATACGGCCATGTACTCTCCCAGCTTTTTGACAATTTTAGACTTTCCGTCACTTTCTCAGATTCCCTATGGTCCACTCTCATCCATCTAACATGTCAAACTTGATAGATCTAGTCACCAACTTGAACCTGGTACTCGTCAACACTGCTTCAGCACCCTCTACACATTTTGCGTGACCACATGTCTCACCATTAGTGCCTTGGTCTGTCGCTGTGTCCCGTGCTTACCGCACGCCTCGCTGCTATCACCACGTCGAGCCTCTGTTGTCCTGGTCGAGTCTCCCGGGTAGCTAGCCCCCACTGCCTCAACCCCCAGTACAGAGAACCATCGATCATCACCGACCGATGCCGAGTATCACGTCTCCATCAGACCACTGGGCCCCAGTCCGATTCACGTGTCTCTCGCTTTTCCCGCTGAAATAGGCTTCAACTCTCCGAATTCTTACGCCGTAGCCCCTCCATCATCTCAGAATGAAGTCTTCTGCCAAACTCTAGCTCCACCTTCAACATGACTCCATGTAGCTGCGCCATGCTACCCCGGGCCCCGTCGACTTCAAGCTCTCATGTGTGCACTGCCTTGAATCAACCCTGCGCCAGTCTTCTCGAAGCTGCACAAGCCCTCAGGCCCGCACCATGTGTTTCCATGCCCCAGAAGCCGACCACCATCAACATCACGCTCCGCTGTCTTCTGCTTTGACCGACATCCTGTTGATCCATCAGACTATCCAGTCCAACTCAGTCATGCTCCACCCTGCGTCGTGTCCGCCTCGCACGTCTGTGCATTGCCTCGACACCCTGTGTATGCATGATCCCTGTCATGACGCACTCCAGACTCCTCCAAGCCTTATACGCACGTCGCTATCCTCGATTCCCATTTAACTGCTAGTGAAACAACACCAATACTGCCATCCCGCCATCTCCTTAGCGTACAAAGCAAAGAACCCAAAAGTAGTCCATGTAGTCTCTTGTGTACGTGTGCAACAATGTCATCCACACCTGTAGCACCTAGTGACTGCTTGACTAATTTTCTTGTTCTATTTTTTCCACGCGCGAGATCAACATGCTAGTAACCAGCAGATCCCATGTTCCATCACACCGCAATACCTTCCAGAACCGATTCTTTTTCCTTAAAAAATCTCTCATGCCTTTGCACTTCCAGCATCAGCCACACCCACGCATGCACATCCCATGCACAGTAGCTCACCTAGGCATGTGCCTCGCTAGCGCTCTAGCTGCGTTCCACCCGGACATGAGCCTTCACCCGTGCGCCTCGGCTGCTGCCACGCCCAGCTGCTATGCCAACGTGCACGTGGCACTGGAGACCACCTCCTGAAACATGGCACGCCATGGCCTTGGGCCCGCCTGGCACTAGTCATCTGCACGCTGTTGCTCGCTCGATACGATCTCGCCGAGAACTCGGCTGCTGTCCGTTCCGTCGCCGCCATGATCAATCCATCGCGCACAAAGACATCCCACGTACACGTCACCCTAGCCTCCGAGTCCGATCGGAATCCCTCCGAGTTCCACGCTAACGCCGCCGCGTGCCACTTTCCGATAGCTTCGATTTAGATGCCGCTTGTTGCAACTCACACCGATATGTTTTCGTTCCGGACCAGCCACATCAACAAACAATTTAGCTTCCATGAAAAACTCATCGGCTTTGTACGCGCAACTTCAACCTCAATCCATCCTCTAGATCAACAAACCCGCAACCTCTTCGAACCTTGCTCTAATACCACTTGTTAGAATAAATCCAAGGCGCTCCGTCAATCTACGGAGGACCAAGCAATCATACAAGGCATGACAACGAGATTTGTTAAGGAGGTTCACCATCATGGCTACATCCCCGGGTCCTGACTACGAGCGCTCCTCCCCATGACACCGCTACAATACCGCACCCTGGCAGTCCGGGCGCAGGCACACGCGCCGGCTCCTCCTGCGTGCTTGTGCTATTATGTTGGCATAGGTTACATCGTGTGTCTACCCCAGCTATATATGAGAGGCCTAGGATACAAGTGTACTAATAGGACACAACTCCTACCTTGTCTATACAAAGTTCAAAACCAAGTCCAACTGTAACCTATCTTGTACAATAATATTCGACACAACTCTAACAAACATTATAAGTAGTAGTTTCTTCTCTAGCTTCAATGGGTTCTACTATTTTCATTTCAATGGGACGATGATATTTAAACCACTTCTCCTTAGGGAGATTAACATGAGTAGCAAATGATTCACAAAAAGAAGCTACCATATCAGAGTCAAGTCCATATTTAGTGCTAAAATTCGAAAAAGCATCGGTATCCATAAAAGTTTTAACAAAATCAAATTCAAGCTTTATACCCGACTCCTTACCTTTGTCGAGCTCCCAATCTTCAGAGTTACGTTTAATTCTTTTCAAAAGATCCTATTTAAATTCAATAGTCTTCTTCATAAAAGAATTTGTACAAGAAGTATCGACCATGGATTGATCATTACGAGAAAGCCGAGCATGAAAATTCCGAATAATAATTTTTCTTGAAAGCTCATGATTGGGCCATGAATATAACATTGACTTAAGCCTCCCCCAAGCTTGAGCGATACTTTCTCCTTCAGGAGGCCAAAAATTATATATATAATTCTGATCACGATGAACCAGATGCATAGGATAAACTTCTAATGAAATTTCAATTTCAATCGGTTGTAATTCCAAGCTCCAATATCATCACATAGCATGTACCATGTCAATGTCTTTCCCTTCAAAGATAAAGGGAAGACCTTCTTCTTGACTTCATCTTCAGGTAAACCTGCAAGATTAAATAATCAACAAACTTCATCCACATAGATTAGATGCATATCAAGATGTAGTGTTCCATCTCCTGCATAAGGATTAGCTAGCAGTTTCTCTATCATACCCGAAGGAATTTCATAATAAATATTTTCAGTAGGTGCAATAGGTTGAGGAGCAACTCTTTGTTCTTCTGGTCGAGGTGAAGATACCCCGAAAAAACCCCTCAAAGGATTATTTTCCATAGTGACAAGTGACAATAAATTTCAGCACGTAATATAAATGTTTCCTTACCAAATTCCACTCACCAAATGCGCTTCACTCCCCGGCAACGGCGCCAGAAAAGAGTCTTGCTGACCCACAAGTATAGGGGATCAATCGTAGTCCTTTCGATAAGCAGGAGTGTCGAACCCAACGAGGAGCGGAAGAAAATGACAAGCGGTTTTCAGTAAGGTATTTTCTGCAGGCACTAAAATTATCGGTAATAGATAGTTTGGTAGTAAGATAATTCATAACGGGTAACAAGTAACAAGAGTAGCAAAGGTGTAGCAAGGTGGACCAATCCTTTTGATAGCAAAGGATAAGCCTAGACAAACTCTTATATAAAGCAAAGCGCTCCCGAGGACACATGAGAATTATCGTCAATCTAGTTTTCATCATGCCCATATGATTCACGTTCGTTACTTTGATAATTTGATATCTGGGTGGACCGGTGCTTGGGTGTTGTCCTTACTTGAAGAAACCTCTCACTTATTATTAACCCCTCTCGCAAGCATCCACAATTACAACAGAAGAATTAAGATAAATCTAACCATAGCATGAAACATGTGGATCCAAGTCAGCCCCTTACGAAGTAACGCATAAATTAGGGTTTAAGCTTCTGTCACTCTAGCAACCCATCATCTACTTATTACTTCCCAATGCCTTTCCCTAGGCCCAAATCATGGTGAAGTGTCATGTAGTCGACGTTCACATAATACCACTAGAGGAAAGACAACATACATCTCATCAAAATATCGAGCGAATACCAAATTCACATGATTACTTATAACAAGACTTCTCCCATGTCCTCAGAAACAAACATAACTACTCACAAAGCATGTTCATGTTCAAGATCAGAGGGATAATAAATATCATTAAGGATCTGAACATATGATCTTCCACCAAATAAACCAACTAGATCCCTAGAGTGCTTCTGCCCAGGTTCCGCCTCGAGACGGCGGCGCTTCATCCCGAAAGCTTCCTTATGATTTTTTCTAGGTCAAAACCCTTCATATAGCAGAAGATGGACACCAGGGGCTGGCCAGGGGGCCCACATTCTCAGGGGAGTGCCTTGGGGGGTAGGGCGCCCCCTAGGCTTGTGGCCACCTGGTGGGTCCCTTTCTGTTGTTTCTTCACCCAATATTTTTTATATATTCCAAAAAATTCTCCGTAAAGTTTCAGGACATTTGGAGTTGTGCAGAATAGGTATATCAGATTTGCTCCTTTCCGGTCCATAATTCCAGCTGCCGGCATTCTCCCTCCTCATGTGAACCTTGTAAAATAAGAGAGGAAAGGCATACGAATTGTACCATAATATGAAATAACAGTCCATAATGCAATAAACATCATCATAAAAACATGATGCAAAATGGACGTATCAACTCCCCCAAGCTTAGACCTCGCGTGTCCTCAAGCGAAAGCCGAAATTGATAATCATGACCACATGTTTAGAGATAGAGGTGTCGATAAAATAAAATACAGACAAGATGGCATCATAATCATCTTTAAAACAGCAATGCATTGTCATATAATTTCTTATGCTAAAGTGACAGTTCATTCACAAGGCAAAGTATGCACCAAAAACATCGGCGGCGTCGTAGGGAGCGAATGCGGACCTCAACGAACAGCTGTCCCCCAGCCGCACCCGAGACCCCATCCATCTAGCCGCCAACAAGGATCACACTGTTGGACCAAGTTGGGACAGAGGAGGATCTGACGGTCGGGTGGGGCATTCTGGAAAGCTAATTACCAACGGAGATGCCATGGACGTCTTTCACTTGTTGCAGCTTGTTCGAGCGTGAACAAGCACGGGCACCGATGGTGCCTGGCCTGCACACGACCTGGTCGACGGAATGACACAAAAAAAAGCAATATGTTCTTGTTGTTCCTCTCCGATCAACTTTGCATATGCGATGTTCAATGTTTTGCATAGACCGCTCATTCATTTCAGACATGATCAATGCTTGGAAACCATGATCTTTTTAGGATTTTATCATGTCGGGCATGATCAGTGACAATCAAGATCCGACCCAAATGGACTACTAGTTGGGGGATCGAACTTGCCCTTCATTTTAAGTTGGGACAACATCAAATCCCAATCCGAGCAAGAGGAAAAAGAAGCCAAAGACAATAAAGGCAAGAGGTCAGACATTCTCAACTTTGGAGGATATCTTGTTGGTTAAATCCTGGTTAGCCACAACAATGGATCCATATGCGGCACGGAGTAAAAAGGGAACACGTAACTAGAGAAGATTTGGAAGGAATATCATGAACAAAAGCAATATGTCGAGCCACATCCTATCGTCACCAACCGCAATGTGGCATCTCTCCAACATCAGTGGGGGGTCATTCAAGGCGAAGTGAACAATAGCTAATATTCACAAGTGCTTGGCCTCCCTCAAAGTGGGATGTGAGTGGCAACTCGTAAGCAAAATTACTTCATCTTGTCATCATTTGCATATGCTTGTTTTTGTTGCGTTCTTATTTTCACACATATTTTGTTTGCTAGACGGTGGTGGCGGCCACTATGTATCAAGAAACGGAGAAGAAGCCATTTGGTTTGAGCCATTGTTGGGTGATATTGAATGGCAAACCAAAGTGGACACAACTTTGTGGCCGTTCTCAAGGCCGGCAAGAAGAGGAATGATGGATCAAGCTCCCACCAATCAATTGGGTTGGATGAAGAAGAGGAAGATGTTGTAGTGTAGAATGGAAGAGCCACCGTGCAAAGGATAACCGAAAAGTGATGGGAAACAGGTGGAAGAAGGCAAGGTCCTCCCATGACGGTGCGGCTACAAAAAATGTCCACCACATGGACGTCCATTTTTTCTATTAGGGAGAACAAGAAAGAGGATAGGCACAAGCTCATGTTGGATGCGCAAAAGCAAAGGATGAATTGGGACCTGGGAGTGCAAACAAGAAACTGCAAATTGAGATGGAGAAGATCGAGTTGGAGAAGAAAGATGCGTCGATCAAATGGGAGCTAAAAAAGGCCAAGACATTTGGAGAGTTGATCTTGAGAAGGAGAGCTTGCAAATCGCACGGGACACGGAGGATGCGAAGATAATGTTGGCGGACGAAAGCCTCTTGGATGAGCATGCAAAGAAGTGACTTGTGGGGATGAAGAAGGAGATCAATAGGCGTAGGGTGTACGAGGCGGCGAGGGCGGCTATGACAACAACGGAGCATGCGACAATTCTGCAGGCAGAGCAAGCGAGAAGGATGTAGGTGGAGCAGGATGCAAGGATGGTCCCGGAGCAGGCGACATGGATGGCGTCCGACGAGTGGCCCGGCCAGCCAACGAGTGACCCGTCACGCTCAGATTTGTATTTAATTCTGGCATGTCTGGATTATTGAACTATGATTTATTTTGTTTTGTCGTGTTTGTTTTAAACTATTGAATTGGGATAATAGATTATATGAATTTGAGGATCCTATATGAGGGGTCGTCCGGCGTTGTCCGTGGACGCGCCCGGATGCGTCTGTGGACGGGATTTGCCAAAATCCAGCCGTAGATCCTCTATAAGAACATCTACAACCATGCCTCTCATACCGTTTCAAATGCCCGAGTAGGTCGTCCAGTCACTGACCGGTCAAAAAACCAGACCCAACTAGACCTCTCAAACCATGGACAAATGCCTGGGCAGACCGGGACCCCTCATATCCAGCCCAAATCTAGGGCGGATATGGGGCGGCCCAGGCACGCCCGCCTGATAGGCCCGACCCACCACTGACCCCACACATATCCCACAAAAACCTCAATCCGTGCGCCTCGCTCCGAACCCTAGCTCACTCACTCTCGCCCCGTCCTCTCCTCTCCATCTTCGAATTCCATTCCATCCACTCACATGTCTAGATCCGGCAGCGACTCCGGCTCCGACCTTGATTACGAGGAGAAGATGGCCCTCTGGAGCGTCCCCGCAGCTCCCGCACCGGCGCAGCGCGAACTCCGGAGCTGGACCCTTCCGGCCCACGGTCAGCTCCACCAGGACCGTGTATTCCGCACCGCCCCCAACTGTCTCTTTCCCTCGCCGGCCGGTCCTCCACGCGGGGCAGCAGTGGGCTAGTGCCCGCGCCGTCGGGCCGCATGTGCACTCCGGAATTGGAGGCGCGCACCGCGCGCCGCGATAGGCACCAGACACGGGAAAGGGACGCAGCGGAGCAGTCCGCGCGCCCCCGCTGCAGGATGCAGGCGGAGCCCGACGAGGACGAGCGGCTCCTCGCATGGGTCTACCGACGGTCCCTCATGACGGCTGAGACGAACGTTCGCCGCCTCCGAGGGAAGAACGCTAAGGCGCTCCGGCTTGCTATTGAACAGTCGGAGCGCGATGCGAAGGAGGCAGCGGCTGAGGCGGCTTGGGTCACCAAATTGAAGCCGGAGGAGAACATGGCGGTCCGTCAGATGAAGAGATGCTCCAAGGATACCCCAAACTGATTTCGGACGTTGCCGCTTTGCTCGTGGGAATATTTTGCGGAGGATAATAAACCCCAGCGAGCCCAGCCCGCCATTTGGATATTTCGCCGTTGCTTTCTGTTCTGCCTGCCTCCCAACAATGGCTCTCCCCCTCGTTCGCCTCCTCCTCCCGTCGCTCCCCGCGTGCCAGCCGCCGCTCCGCCACCCTGAGTACTCCGCCTCACCTCGCCACAGCCACGTTTCCTTCGCTGTCCCCGCTGCCGCCCGCTCCTCCGGCAACCGCTTGGCGTTTGCTGTCTGCGCTGCTAGCGCCTCGGTCGCCCCGGCGCCTGCGGAAATTCAGGCGGATGCGGAGGATGAGCAGCCCGTGGGGCCGAAGACGCGGCTTATCGCGATGAACATCCCGTGGGATTTCACGCCCGACGACATTCGCGTTCTTTTCGAGAAGCAAGGCACCGTCGTCGACGTGGAGGTAAACCGTTAGTTTCCGTTGCCTTATCCGCTTGAAGGGAAAGGAACAAACAGCAAATTGAGAGTACCTTTAACCGGGCGGGATGGTGAATTTATGCGAATCCAGAAATTGCCGTATGAAGTGGCAATAATCTATGGTTACTTAAGTTGCAGGGGGTGCCGGTATGGTTCAGCTATATTGCCATCACCAGCATGTTTCTGGAGAATGAACTGAAAAAAACCCTATAGTGGTCTGAAGTTTCTGAGCTCTTTTTACGGTTGTTACGCCGTACAAAAGGAAATGCATAGTACTAGCGCACTAGCGCATATGTAGGAGACTTAACATTTCTCATCTCCAACCCCATTATATCTGAAACTGTATCTAAGAGTAGATGCCCACCTTAGCAACTGGTTTTACCACTCCAAGGTACTTAAAGTTAGATTGATTTGGTCTACATGACTTTGGTTCAGTGCATGACCATGACTCGTATTTTGGACATGCCAGTTGCTGCAATGCTGATTCAAGCCATATCGTTAATGCCATATACTCTTTCCATAGGGGAGACTTGTCTTGCATCGCCTTCATTTTTGTATTCTTCCCTCGACCAAATTATCTGGTTGTGTCTAGCATTTAGATACAATTCACATGTACTATAGGATGTACTTGATGCATATTGGTATGCATATATGCATGTTTCATATTGGAAAATGTGGAGTTTGCCAATTGCCATACAATGCATTTCAGAAGGGATTTCTTGATTAATTATTTTTGAAAATTGTATGCCAGGAACTTCATTAATGATTGCTTTCTTTCTGATTTTCTAGCTTTCGATGCACAGTTCCAAAAAAAACAGAGGATTGGCATTTGTAACCATGGGTTCAGAAGAGGAGGCTCTTTCAGCACTCAAGAATCTCAATTTGTCTGTAAGTGCAAGATTGTTAGCGACAGAATGTCTCCTTGTGAGACATAACCTGCGTAAATCATCATTACTTTATTTTCCTAGATACCGAACTACCGGTCATTGTTTATCTCCTGATCTGCCCATTCTGTTTGTAGACTGTGAACGATAGAACGATTAAGGTGGACTTTGCAAAGCCTAAAAAGAAGCAACCTGCTGTGCCGTCAGCTCCTGTGGAGAAAAATGTTGTGTTTGTGGGGAATTTAACGTGGAGAGTGAGATCCCGTCATCTTCGGGAGTTATTTGCCTCAACCCCAGGTGTCCAATCAGTTGAAGTTATCTTTCATACCACCACACCAAGGCGATCTGCTGGCTATGCATTTGTTTCCTTTTCCTCGAAAGAGGAGGCAGAAGCTGCTATTTCTACCTTCAATGGCAAGGTACATTATTTGAAATGTTGTATGTCCAACATAAAAAGATGTTGCTCATTGCTGTTCAAATTATAGTGCATGAAAATATGCTAGTACAAGGTAAATGCTCACACCACGCACACACATTATTATGAAAAATATTGGAGGCAACATCTGTAAACTTAATGCGGGAACACATTGTCCCACTGAAAGCTCATGGACGCGTGTACTCCAAATAAATATTGATTTACCGCATCAATCTTAGGGATTACACGCCTCAGTGGGTGTAAACCAACAACCTTGCTGCCACCAGTAGGCTCAGGGTCATCTGTCTGACCTGTTAATCTTACCACAGGAATTGATGGGACGATCCATTAATGTGATGTTCAAAGAGGACACTGTCAAAAAGAACAAGTCTTCTGATTCAGAGGAAGAGAAGTTGGAGGAGGCAGAATCATCTGAGGAGAGTGATAGCTAAGAACGGATTATTCTGAGAACCACAGATAGAAGTTCAATGAGTTGATCTGCAGGACTATAATGCTCTTTTTCTAGTAATAACTCTTTCTCATACTTGATCATATTTATTCTTTGCACTCATTCAGTTATCGAAGGAGGAAGCTATATAAATGTGTGAGAAATTAAACATCCTTTCTTCTAAATGGCTAATCTAATAGCATGTCTGTTTATTTAACTAGCGGGGTGACCTACATATGTACGCAGCTAGATTTAATATGTATTATTATATTTGAGATTGTTTTATCTTAAGGATGTTTGATCCCATGGTGAGCTATGTTCCAAATGTAGCGAAAATAGACAACTTGCCGAAAAATGACTACAATGTGGTAGAAATATTTTGATTAAGTTGATTAGATTGTTGGTAAGTATTGACAACAAAATGACATTGAAGCCTGCGGCTTGCCATGTAAGAACATGGACATTCATACCAATCTTCATCTTTCCCTTAACCACTCCTTGTCCCTCGGAGTTATCTAATCATGATAATCTTTTCAGAAACATTTCACCAAAAATTAAATCTACCTCGTACGTACAATCTTGCCTCTTATTCTAATAATATAATACAGTATTCCCTCAGATCCGTATTACGTGTCGCTCAAACGGATGTATCTAGATATATTTCAGTACTAGATACATCCGTTTGGGCGACAAGTAATATTAAGATAGATCAGAGGGAGTTCTTTGAGGAATCACCGGGGGGAGAGTTCTCTCGCCTGAATATATTGCTCAAAAGCTGCCAAAAGTCAAGAGGGAGTGCCCTCTTGAAGTTTGGTTGATCCAGTTAATAAGGGAAACTGGATCGGAGGGAGTAGTAGATTTGAAACACTATAGTCTCGACAGTGACGAGCAATATAGCTTATGATAATGTACGATGCTCTAGTTGCCTAACATTATTTCATGCTATAAGCGAACGGTCTTCATTTTGTAATTTTGCTAATATGTTCCTTCTGACCTCTTGAACTTTGCATCTTAGCAAATGCTTGCATCATTTTGACCACTGAAAGTACTACTCCCTTAGGTCACAAATATAAGATGTTTTGGATACATACGGACTGAAATGAGTGAACAAACACACTAAAAGGTGTCGATATACATCCGATTCAGAAAAAAGTTCGAACATCTGATATTTATGAACAGAGGAAGTAGTATTCATACAGCACTATTCTTATGATTGTTTATGTGATCCAGTTTACAGTAAGAATATGAAAGAAGTGGTTATGGCTGCATTATCTTAATCATGATTGTTTATACCTCTTGATTATATTGACTTTTCTTCTTTCACAGGGTTACCAAGCTCCTGGTTGATTTCACTCATCCCATGACTCTTGAATTGTCAAATACTGTGTTCTGTAAGTTCTCCTCTTGATATGGATCACATTTGGAGGTTAGCTTGATACTAGAGTACATGAAATCCATGAGCTGTTGAAATCTGAGTTAATTTATTGTAGAATATAAGTGTTAATGATGAGTTTGAGTGCAACTGGCTGACGAATTTGACTACATTTTTTCTTCTGTAATGAAATTTATTTTAACATTTTTCGGCCGCTTCTGTAATGACCATGTGTATTTCAGGATCAGGCTGCCAATTTAGCTTCATTAGGTACCCATCCCTGCTAATGAAATTTACATAAAAAACACTGAAATACATAAGTACAAAGGCATACACATTATTATTCGTTTGCAGTTTTACAAGTTCACATAATACAATGACATTCACATAGTACAAATGTTTTATAAGTCCACAACCAACTTATGTATCTACGCCTAGTCATCTCGAGCAGTCTACAAATCTTGTCTTGCGATGTCACTTCTATATACTCCCTCTGTTCTTAAATATATGTCTTTTAAGAGATTTCAATGTGAACCACATACGGATGTATATAGACATACTTTAGAGTGTAGATTCGCTCATTTTGCTCCGTATATAGTCCATATTGAAATCTCTAAAAAGACTTATATTTAGGAACGGAGGGAGTATATGTTTGCGGGTATCACAAGCAACCTGTATGACAAACAAAAGTTGGTTAATGCATGGCGGCAGACAAACAAACATGAGTCCATAGCTGCTGCCATTTATATATCTCTAAAGCACATAGCTAAGCGCATGTTCCTTTTGTGCAGTGCAACTAAAATCGATCTACATGTTAAAAATACGGCCAGGTTATTGAAAATACTCCCTCCGTTCCAAAATATAAGTCTTTTTAGAGATTTCAACAAGTGACTACATATGAAGCAAAATAAATGAATCTATACTCTAAAATATGTCTACATACATTCGTATGTTGTAGTCCATTTGAAATGTCAAAAAGACTTATATTTAGGAACGGAGGGAGTATAAAGCAAGCCAGTCAGCAGCACTTTGCAGAGAAGTTTAAGAAATTTCCAGTTGCAGACAAGTTAACGCAGTTTGCATTCTAGCAAAGAAGTTGAAGAGTCTGCATTTTACAAAGAAGATGAATCAATTATAGTGTAGACGAAACTTGAAGTAGTAGGAGCACCACTAGCATGCATGGTCTCATACGCTGCGCCGCCCAATCCCAGCTTATCCAGCCGGCTATAAATCCACCTCTCCGCCACCCTAAACCCTAACCCAACTATTCTCTGATCTAGACCGTTGTCGCCCTGTCGGGGGATAGACCTTGGGTAGCCTCATCCGGACCTAACGACATTTCAAGACATCTGGGCTAGCAAAGCCCCTTACACCTTCCAGACACACGGTCGGCTCCTTGGACCGGCTAGGACCAAGCGGCCGGCTCCCAGAAGACGGTGCACTCTTAGAAGGCGGCTTTGGGGGAGGCCGGCTCCTAGCAGACGGCCCTTCCTCCCTTCGGAGTCTGCACTCACCTGCTCTGACAAGATGGGGCGTGGCTATAGGGCCACCTACTCCCCCGAATCCCGGAGGAGCGTGGCTACAGTATGAGTTGACCAAGTGGCCACCTACCCACCAGGCGCGGGACTGTAGCCATGCGACTCATGACATGGCCCTCGTCAGCAAGGGCCATGCTACCGCAAAGGGCAGTCAGTACGGCCCACAGGCAGCGAGCCCTACCTGTCCGCGAGCTCCCGGAAGACGGCGCACCCCTTGAAGGTGGCTCTGGGGGCGGGCCGGCATTCAGCAACAGGCCCTTCCCTCCCCCTGGAGTCCACACTCACCTGCTTCGACGAGACGGAGCGTGGCTACAGTGTGCGCTGACCAAGCGGCCACCAGCCCGACGCGGGACTGTAGCCATACGACTCCTGACGCGGCCTTCGTCATCAACGACAAAGCTACAGCAAAAGGCAATCGGTGTGGCCCGCAGGTGGCGGATCCTACTTGTCGACCGGATTCTCGGCAGCCGGCGGGGCCATCCAGAGGCGGGCCCCAGCAGTCGGCGGAGAACCCGGGCGACCCTAGACACTGACGTTCGGGTCCTACACCCAGCCGTATTACCATTGTACCCCTGGGGGTTGGCCTATAAACCCCCCAGGGCTCACCCATGCAAAGAGTTCAACCTTTCATTCCCATACACGACCATAGCTAGGAAAAGAGAGCTAGCCATGCCCTTCTTCCTCCTCTAGCAACACAACTCAAGGAGCAACCTTGTACACCTTTGATCTTAGTCATCATAGCAGGAGTAGGGGTGTTATCTCTCTGGAGAGCTCCGAACCTGGGTACATCTCGTGTGCCCTCGAGCTCGTGCTCACTCTCGCTTCCGGAACCCGACGACGTCCTCATGGCTCCACCCACGATAAGCCACTACCTGGCATCTGACGTGAGATTACCACGACAGTTGGCGCCCACCGTGGGGCCATCGGCGACGTCGGCCGGAGTTGCGTTCCGGACGGGAACCATCCTTCCCTCCGATGAGCGCGTCGCGTCTGGCCCGATCAGCCAGCCCGATGCGTTCGTCTGCGCATGCACCAGCGCATCGTCTAACGCAGGAGCCGTCTGCCCCGCGAGCTGCCTCGTCGACCTCTTCGGCAAGCTCAGCCTCTCCGACGCGGTCGCCGCCGACGCGGAGGCCATCTGCTCCGTCGACTGCCTCATCGAGCTCTTCGAGAAGCTCACCCTCTTCGATGCGGCCTCTACCGACGGGTTCCCCGGCGACGTGGTGGTCATCGACGATCCGCTCCCTCCTGTCACCAGCGACACCGACGCCGGCATCGTCATGGAGGTGATGGTCACTGGCCACATCCAGGACTCCAGCGGGGCTGTCTAGGACCCGTTGCGAGTGGCAATGCAGAGCCTGGCCACTCCCGTTGCTGCCAACGCCGATGGGGCGACACTAGAGGAAATCTGTGTCAAGCTCCTTGACAGCGCCAACAAGATGGCGACCATGAAGCTCCGTGCTGAGGCCAGCCAGCGCGAGATCGACCGCATAGCGGGCGGCACGCCGGCTGCAGGCGAGCCCAGCCGAGCCGGCGCCGTCCGGCAACGCGGCGCGGCCATAGCCAGCATGTTGGGAGTCGGACGCCCAATCTACGACACCCCAGTGCAGAACCTATGTGCCGCCCAGGCAGCGGCAGAAGAACTCGAGCACCTGGAGGGCGATGAGTGGCGGAGCCAGATGGAGCGCCTCCAGGAGCTCCTCAACGCTGCGAACATGCAGCAAGACGCGTGCAACCGCGCCGTGGAAGCGGCAAGCAGGACGAAAACCATCCACCCCACCGTGAGCATGGGGCGACCTCCCGGTCCCCAAGCGGCTGTGGCCGCGGCCAGCGGAACGCTAGCAGCCGGCACACTCGCTAGATGGTTATGCACAGCCGGCAAGTTCCTCCCATGGCGGAGGACTGGCGCTAGTAGGATGAGCATCCGCCTCCCCGCAGAGAGAGGCTGGCTTCTCCGGCGTCAGTTGACCACCCGACTTGGGGGGGGCTGGGCCCCTGTGAAACAGTCGGCGAGAACGACGCTCGCCACCGGATCGAGCGGCGGGCTCGGTCCCTCGCCGTAGAGGAGGAGGATACAGTCGGCCCGGCCTGCTTTGGCCCCCGCATCCGCGACGAGCCCTTCCCCAAAGGGTTCTCGCTCCCTCGCGATACTCCCAAGTACACCGGCTCCGTGAAGCCGGAGGACTGGCTGACCAACTACGCCACGATAGTCAGCATAGCGAACGGCAACAAGCGCGTTGCCGTGAAGTATGTTCCGCTCATGCTTCAGGGCACGGCCCGGACATGGTTGAACAGCCTCAAAACCAATAGCGTCAACAACTGGTTGGACTTCAGCGACGTTTTCGTCCGCAACTTTGCCAGCACCTACAAGCGGCCCCAAGCCTCGCCAGCTCTCCATGTGCGTTCAGGGCCCGACTGAGTCCACCCGCGACTACCTGGCGCGCTGGGCCAAGCTGCGCAACTCCTGTGAAGGGGTGCACGAGGTGCAGGCCATCGAGTACTTCAGCGCCGGGTGCAGAGAGGACACCCTGCTCAAGCACAAGCTTCTGTGCGACGAGCCGGCTACCTTGGACGAGCTCTTTGTTGTGGCGGACAAGTACGCCACGACCGACTCCTCCATGAAGTCGGAGATCCGAGTTGACGCGTCCGGGAAGGTGATCCAGCCGGCTTCTCAAGCGCCGACTGGTGACACCAACCGGCGCCAACAGCCGAACGACAACAAGCGCAAGGCCCAGCAGCCGGCTACCAACAACCGGCAAGTGGCCATTGTCGAGGATCAATAGCCGGCCGGGCAACCCGGCCCCAAGCGTCAGCGGGGCGGCAAGGGTGCCTGGCTGCCTGCCTTCTCCTTCGAGCAGGCCCTCGATGCCCCGTGCAAGTTCCACAGCGGTGCGAAGCCGTCCAACCACACCACCCGGTAGTGCAACTGGCTCGCTCGAATCGCCAAGGGTGAGGGGTTGCCACCTCCTCCAGCCGGCCCGGCGGCTCCGGCTCCTCACCAGCCGGTAGCCCGCCCAGTCGGCATGCTCCAAGACGAGTTCCCCGATGAGAACGCCACGTACGTCGTCTTCACCAGTGAAGCCGACGACAAGCACAGTCGGCGCCAGCAACACAACGAGGTGAATGTTGTCGCTTCAGAAGTCCCTCAATTTATGCACTGGTCCGAGAGACCCATCACCTGGAGCCTTGATGACCATCCGGCCATGATGCCTTCGCCGGGTGCTTATGCAATGGTGTTGGACTCCACCTTCTCAACGGAGAGGCGGACTTGCCGCTTCTCCCGGATCCTGATAGACGGCGGTAGCAGCATCAACATCCTCTACCGCAACACCATGGAGAAGCTAGGCATCAAGGAGAAGCAACTCCAGCCCAGCCGAACCGTGTTCCATGGCATTGTCCCTGGGCTTTCCTGCTCTCCAATCGGTAAGATCAAGATTGATGTCCTGTTCGGCGACAAGACCCACTTCCGCCGTGAGCCAATATGGTTCGAGGTGGTTGACTTGGACAGCCCCTACCACGCGCTCTTGGGCCGCCCAGCTTTGGCCAAATTCATGGCGGTTCCACATTAGGCCTACATGAAGATGAAGATGCCGGGTCCCAAGGGCATCATCACCATTGCCGGCGACTACCAGAAGTCCCTCATGTGCGCCGCCGCTAGCTCCCGGCTGGCCGAGTCCCTTGTCATAGCCGAAGAGAAGTGCCTCCTTGACCAGGCTGTGGCCATGGCCAACAAGCAACCGGACATGCCATCTGACCCCAAGGACGCGGAGGCCGAGGGCTCCTTGTAGTCGGCCAAGGAGACCAAGAAGATCATCCTGGACCCGGCGCACCCGGAGAAGTTCGCTGTCATAGGGTCCAACCTTGACAGCAAATAGGAAAGCGAGCTCATTGGCTTCCTCCGTGAGAATCGGGACATCTTCGCATGGTCCCCCAAGGACATGCCGGGTGTTCCGAGGGAGTACGCCGAGCACAAGCTGCATGTGAGATTGGATGCAAAACCGGTCAAACAACCCCTCCGCCACCTATCAGAAGAGAAGAGAAGGATCGTTGGTGAAGAAATCGCCCGGCTTCTGGCAGCCGGTTTCATCATGGAAGTGTTCTACCCGGACTGGCTTGCCAACCCAGTCCTCGTTTAGATGAAAAACAACAAGTGGCGCATGTGTATCGACTACGCTAGCCTCAACAAAGCCTGCCCCAAGGACCCTTTTGCCTTGCCCCGGATCGATCAGGTGATCGACTCCACGATCGGCTGCGAGCTGCTGTCCTTCTTGGACGCCTACTCCGTCTACCACCAGATCAAGCTGGATCCGGCCGACCGACTGAAGACCGCCTTCATCACCCCATTCGGCGCCTTCTGCTACATCACCATGACGTTCGTCTTGAAGAATGCCGGCGCCACCTTTCAGCGTTGTATGCAGAAGTGCTTCCTGAAGCAACTCGGTAGAAACGCCCATGTCTATGTGGACGACATAATGGTGAAGACGGAGAAGCGCGACACCCTCTTAGAGGATCTCAAGGAGACCTTCGCCAACTTGCGCCGTTTTCAGATCAAGCTCAACACGGAGAAGTGTGTCTTCGGAGTACCAGCCGGCCAACTCCTTGGTTTCCTTGTTTCTGAGCGTGGGATCGAGTGCAACCCCGTGAAGATCAAGGCCATTGAGCGGATGAAGAAGCCGACCCGCCTGCGGGACGTCCAGAAGTTCACCGGGTGCCTAGCCTCTCTCAGCCGGTTCATCAGCCGGCTGGGCAAGAAGGCCCTCCCCCTGTACCAGCTGATGAAGAAGACCACATGCTTCGAGTGGACCGACCAGGCGAACGAGGCATTCCTCCAGGTCAAGCGGATGTTGTCCATGCCGCCTGTTCTAGCCGCTCTGGCTGCTAAAGAGCCCATATTCCTCTACATCGCCGCTACCAATCAGGTCGTCAGCACCGTGATTGTGGTTGAGCGCCCAGAAGCCGGCAGAGCTCAGCCGGTCCAGAGGCCAGTCTATTACCTGAGCGAGGTGTTGTCCGCCTCCAAGCAGAACTACCCCCACTACCAGAAGATGTGCTACGGCGTGTACTTCGCGCCAAGAAGCTGAAGCAGTACTTCCAGGAGCACACCATCACGGTCGTCTGTACCGCTCCCTTGCCGAGATCATGGGCAACAGAGACGCCACATGCTGGGTGGCAAAGTGGGCCATCGAGCTGGCTCCCGCACCATCCTTTACCAGCCCCGCACCGCCATCAAGTCCCAAGCACTAGCCGACTTCCTAGTCGACTGGGCCGAGACCCTGTACCTGCCGCCAGCGCCGGATTCCACGCATTGGCGGATGCACTTTGACGGCTCGAAGATGCGCACCGGTTTGGGAGCCGACATCGTCCTCACCTCTCCCAAAGGCGACAAGCTCAAGTACACACTGCAGATCCACTTTGCCGCCTCCAACAACGTGGCCGAGTACGAGGCGCTCGTCCACGGGCTCTGGCTGGCCAAGGAGATCGGCATCCGCCGCATTCTGTGCTACGACGAATCAGACCTTGTGGTTCAGCAGTCTTCTGGCGACTGGGACGCCAAGGACGCCAACATGGCCAGCTACCGCTTCCTCGTCCAGCAGATCAATGGGAACTTCGACGGGTGCGAGTTCATCCATGTGCCACGGGCCGACAACGAAGCAGCCGATGCCCTGGCACGGATTGGCTCCACCCGGCAGGCCATACCAGCTGGCGTCTCCCTCGAGTGCCTGCGGAAGCCGTCTATCCAGCCTTCGCCAGAATCAGAGTCCATCTTCGTTCCGACTGACCCTGGAGCCCGAATCCGGCCCGGGGACTTCTGCAGGCGGCCCGGGGGCTGCAGCACCCAAACCCGGCCCAGGGACTCCAGAACCTGGCTCGGGGACTGATGTAGTCGGCCCGGGGACTTCAACGACGCACCAAGCAGCGGCCGGCTCCGACCTGCCGCCTCCCAACCCGGCCTCCCTAGTGCCGGTTACTGTCATGACGGTGGTCGAAGCTCCGTCTTGGGTGCAACCCATCCTCAACTTTCTGGTGAGCCGCGAGCTACCAGCCGACGAAGTCTTGCCCCGGCAGGTGCAACGCCGGGCGCCGCATACACGATCATCAACAGAGAGCTTGTCAGGCGCAACGCGACTGGCATCTTCCAGCGCCTCGTCGAGCCGGAGAAGGGCATTGCAATCCTCAGGGATATTCATCAAGGCGAATGTGGCCATCATGTCGCCTCCAGAGCCCTTGTTGCGAAAGCTTTCCGCCATGGTTTCTTTTGGCCGACGGCTTTGGAAGACGCCAAGGAGTTGGTCCGCAAGTGCAAGGGGTGTCAGCGTTTCAGCGCCAAGCAGCACCTGCCGGCTTCTGCACTCAAGACCACCCCCATCACCTGGTCGTTTGCCATATGGGGATTGGACATGGTGGGCCCATTCAAGATAGCACGCGGCGGTATGACCCATCTGCTGGTTGTCATGGACAAGTTCACGAAGTGGATTCAGGCGAGGCCAATCAAGAAGTTGAATGGTCCGACTGCCGTCACGTTCATCGCGGATATCACCGTTCGGTACGACATCCCGCACAACATCATCACCGACAAAGGCACGAACTTCGCCAAAGGCGCCTTGGCCTGTTTCTGTGTGACGCAGGGCATCCGACTGGACCTCGCGCCAGTTGCTCATCCGCAGTAAAACGGCCAGGTGGAGCGAGCAAACGGCCTCATCCTGTCCGGCATCAAGCCTCGGCTGGTCGAGCCACTGGAGCGCTCGGCAGGCTGCTGGATCAAGGAGCTGCCGGCCATCCTTTGGAGTCTCCGGACTACGCTGAATCGATCAACCGGCTTCACACCCTTCTTCCTCGTGTACGGGGCCGAGACTGTCATCCCAACTGACATTGAGTTCGGCTCGCCTCGCGTCACCTGTACACGGAGGCGGAAGCAAAGGAGGCGCGAGAAGACGGCGTCGATCTGCTGGAAGAGGCCCGGCTGCTAGCACTCAGCCGGTCCGCCATCTACCAGCAGAGCCTACGCTGCTACCACAACAAGAAGATCAAGCCGTGTGCTTTCCGCGAGGGCGACCTTGTGCTCCGGCTGATCCAGTGAACAGCCGACCAACACAAGCTCTCGGCTCCTTGGGAGGGGCCCTTCATCGCCAGCAAGGCCTTGGGCAATGACTCCTACTACCTCATCGACGCACAGAAGCCCAGGGCACGCAAGAGGGACACAGCCGGCCAAGAGTCGGAGCGCCCGTGGAACGCGAACCTTCTCCGCCTGTTTTACAGTTGATGCAGTGTATGTACCACGCTATCTTTTGTACTAAGCAAAGACAACAGGTCCCCCGAGGTGCACTCAGGGCTACCTTTTTATCTATATGATAACTTCGCCTATGAATGAGTTTTTATTCTTTCGCCCTGTCCGAGTCCGGTCAGCCAGCCCGGGGGCTCGCCGCCTTGACCTAAGTTGGCACCACCCGAAGTCGGCTAAGTAGTGTGCCGACGCGAAAGCCCTCTCTTCGTCCCAGCCACAGCTCGCAGCGCGACTGTCCGGCTGGCAAGAGCTAAAGGCCGGAAACGCTGTCCACACGAAAAACGACGAAGGAAGAATGGTGATTGAGGCCAAGCTGGCTCCTCGCCTCACTTGTCCGGCTGCCCAGCAGCCGGTCGGCCGGCTTCTTGCTCGACTAGCTACGCTCTAAGCAGCTGAAGTAGTTTGCCTATTCTAAACGGCCAAGTCCCTGACCCGGCCACAGACCACAACACGGCTGTCCGGCTGGCAGGGCGGTGGCCAGAGGAACGCGGCAAAAGAAAAAGCTAAAGAGAGCAAAGGCAAAACCGAGCCAGAATCCGGCAAAGTACACAAGCATGTGGGAAAATAAAATTGTTTACATTGCAAAAGGCCCAAGGTCGGCATTCATCAGAGTTTAGATACACCCACGGTGGGTGGAACTGCGCATGATTAACATGTTCATGAGCACAAGACAGAAAATTCAAAAGATAAAGGCCGCTTAGGCCGAAGGCACTGCAGATGGCTCAGACAGGTCGGCGGTGGCTGAAGCACCGGCTGGCGGGGCCTCTGGTCGGGCGGTCTCGGTCTGGTTAGTGGCGGCAGCGACAGACATGGTCTCTCGTGGCTCGCTGGCTGAGGCCGGATCGAGCTGAGTCCGGCTGGTCGCTCCGTCATCTGGCGCGGCGCCATCGCCTTCCTCGTCCTCGTCTTCCTCCTCGGCTTCGTCGCTGGAAGCGATCTCATCCGCCAAGTTCTCCACCTCGTCCCGGTTCAGCCCGAACCGGGACGAAGACGCCGACGTCGGCGTAGTCGGCAAGGGTCGCAGCGCAGATGGCGGTCCTTTCGCGCTCCGCCTCCAGCTCCGCGCTGCCTCCTGGCGAAACATGGCCAACTGAGCCAAGCTCATGCCTGGATACCATGCCTTCACGAATTCCAATGACGCTTTGGCGCCGGCCCGTGCCGCGGCACCCTTCTAGGCTTCGAGCCGCTCCGCCGCCACCTCTAAGCAGTTAGCGGTTCGGCTGGGAGTCCGAGGAACCTGTACACCCGGCTAGAGCCCCTCCAAGACCTGTGACCCGGCGTGCTGAAACCGGCAGAGCAGGCGGCGCGCCGGCTCAAGACGCATCCAGACGGACAAGAATTTCTCGCCCAAGTTCCGGGATCTGTCCGGTGCAATGTCCACGCCCACGCTCCTCCGTTGATCGCGCCACGCCTCAATTGCTTGGGCGATGGCACCGGAGTGATCCGGGAAGAACTCTGTCCAAAAGAAAGCAAAGGAATAAGAGGCCGGTTTCCAGCAACAACCGTCGCCTCCAAACAAGAAAGAAAGAAGACTGACCTTCGAGCATATCCTCGATCACCGCATAGCCCCCCCGACAAGCACTTCTCCTTGTCAGGCCCAGCCCGAGCGCTGGGTCTCGAACTCGGCCTGGAGACGCTCCTCCTCGACCTTCAGCAGCCGGGCCTGCTCCGTATGCTGGACCGCCTGGTCGGCCAGCTCTTTCTCGAGCGGGTCGCGCTCCGCGGCCGCCTGGCTGCGCTCCAGCTCCTTGGCTTGAAGCTGGCTCTCGAGCTCATGCGCACGCGTCCGCAGACAGGCGGTGGCCTCTGCAAAACAAGGAAGAATTGTCAGCATCAATAAAGACAAGAAGTCGCCGGAAGATCTGGCCCGACTGCTCAACAGTCGGCCCGAATCTCGGGGGCTACACCTACATACCGCGGCTCTTGTTCAAATCAACGGTCCGGTTGGCGAGCTGCTGGTTCTGGGAGTTGAAGGCGGCCGCTCGCAGGTTGTGGTAGTGCTGCAACAAGAACAACACCTCAGCACTCAGAAACATGCCTTGAAGTTCCAACCCGCCTGCTCAGTAGCCGGCTTGGAACTCGGGGGCTACACCCAGCGGGTGCGCTGGCGCGCCCCCATTGAAGATTGCAAAAATAAAAAGCAAGATCAAGAACATACCTGAACAGACGTCTGCATCGCCACCATCTCGCTCCTCGCCTTCAAGAGGGTGGCGCCGTGGGCGGAGAACTTGTCCAAGTTGTCCTGCACCGCGAGGTTCAGGGCGGCCGTGCCAGCTCTTGGTGCCCAACCAGGCAGAGCGAAGCTCGAGGCTTCGGTGTCGGCTCCCGGTGAGCTCACGGTCCCGACCTCTACCAGCCTTGGCGCGGAAGCCGCCCGTGACGGGCGCAGGCGTGCAGAGGCGCGCGTCGTCAGGGCCTGGCTCGTCGCCAGCCCAGCGCCGGCCAAAGGCACCTCCGACCCCTCGGGATGGCCGCCTCCCCGCTCGTCAGCGCCCAGCGCGTGCTGAACCGCCTCCACCTCCGAGACGACGGGGCCGGTTGCCCCCTGCTCTGGGGCCTTCTGGTCAGCTCCGGCTGTTCTAGTCGGCGCTTGGATCTCCACCACCGGCGGCTCCGGCTGCACCAGATCGGTGGCCTCCGGGACCCCGTTACGGGTCGGGTCCTCCGCGGCCTTAGCGTCGCCCTCCGCCCGCGCCTTGGTCGCTGCCTGCGCCTGCGCCTTGGTCGCAGCCTCGGCCTCTGCCTACGCCGTAGTCGCTGCCTCGGCCTCCGTTCGCGCCGCGGCCTCCCGTTCCTCCCGCGCTTCTTATGCGTTCCTCTCCGTTGCCTCCCGAAGGGCGGCAGCCAGGTCTACGCAACGGGCCTCCTCAGAGCCGCCTGCTGGTCCGATCAGCGAGGCGGACGGAACCCGCGATATGGAAAGGGGGGCCATGCACGGCAAAGCAAGCAAAGATAAGGAGCTTGCAAGAAAAAGACAACCACGACAGAATAACCAACGCACTTACCCGGACACCATTGTGTGCTCCTTCGGGACCCTCCGGATGGAGGCCGCCTTCGCGGCCTCTTGCCGCTTGGTCGCGGCCGTTGACTTGGCCTTCTTGGGCGGCTTGCTGCCGAACATCCCTTCATCACTCGTTTAGGCGCACCAGTCGGCGCTCCGCCCGTCGGCCGCGCCGTCGAGGAGCCGGCGCCTTCGCGGTGGCGTTGTCCGTCGCCGTCTTCACGATCATCCGGCCAGTCCCGGACATTGCCGCCTCCTTCGACGCCGCCTTCCCCAGTGGCGTCATCGTCGCCTTCGTCCTCCAACACGGCGGCCCCCAGCTCGGGGTTGCCCACGTCACTCTCCCGGTCCGCCATCCACTGGTGGCCTGGAGTCGGCGCGTCGGCTGCTGCCTGGCCAGGGAAGCGCTGCGCCGCGTCCGGGTGGTCAGGTCGGATGAAGAGCATGGCATGAGCAAAGAAGGGGGACCAGATACTAACCGGTGGCGGTGGATTGGCGCGGCTATATGGCTCCTTGCCGAAGCTCCAGTCGGTCTCGCTGAGCTGACTGCCGGAGAAATAGTTGACATCGCGGACCACCTCAACAGTCGGCAGTTCCTTGGTCGACATCCGGCACGGGTCTCGGCGGCTGCTCATGTCGCAGATCAGACGAGGCCGGGCTTAGAGGGCGACACCCGGCGCTGGACGAAGGCGGCCAGCAAGTCCGACGGCTTGAGGCCCTCCAAGTCCGTCATTTCTTGAAGCCGGATGAGGACGCTGGTGATTGCAGCCGGCAGCGGCTTCTGGCCCCAGTTGTTCTGCGACTCGGGCAATGGGCCGGCTGCGTAAGCCGGCAGGTTGATGTAGTCGCGCGTTGGGTGGAGGTTGCAGACATAGAAGTAGGACTTATGCCACAGCTTCACCAACTCCATTAGAGTGACGGCTAGAAAGCGGGTCCTGGAGCCGGTGCGCCGCATGACGACGCATGCCCCACACATTGGCCGGCTCGCCCTTGGCCTGGGTGCCCAGTTTCAGGTAGAAGAACCTGCCCCACAACTCGAGTGTGGGCAGGACGCCGAGAAAGCCTTCACAGAAGGTCACGAAGGCGGAGAGAAGCACCACTGTGTTGGGGGTGAGGTGATGAGGTTGAAGATGATAGAAGTTGAGGAACGAGCGGAGGAAGCCGCTCGTCGGTAGGCCGAATCCTCTGAGGAAGTGGCTGAAGGAAATATGCCCTAGAGGCAATAATAAAGTTGTTATTTTATATTTCCTTATATCATGATAACTGTTTATTATTCATGCTAGAATTGTATTAACCGGAAACTTGATACATGTGGATACATAGACAAAACACCGTGTCCCTAGTAAGCCTCTACTAGACTAGCTCGTTAATCAAAGATGGTTAAGTTTCCTAACCATAGACATGTGTTGTCATTTGATGAACGGGATCACATCATTAGGAGATTGATGTGATGGACAAAGACCCATCCGTTAGCTTAGCACGTTGATCGTTCAGTTTTATTGCTATTGCTTTCTTCATGTCAAATACATATTCCTTCGACTATGAGATTATGCAACTCCCGGATACCGAAGGAATACCTTGTGTGCTATCAAACGTCACAACGTAACTAGGTGATTATAAAGATGCTCTACAGGTATCTCTGAAGGTGTTTGTTGGGTTGGCATAGATCGAGATTAGGATTTGTCACTCCGTGTATCGGAGAGGTATCTCTGGGCCCTCTCGGTAATGCACATCATAATAAGCCTTGCAAGCAATGTGACTAATGAGTTAGTTGCGGGATGATGCATTACAGAACGAGTAAAGAGACTTGCCGGTAACGAGATTGAACTAGGTATGAAGATACCGATGATCGAATCTCGGGTAAGTAACATACCGATGACAAAGGGAATTACGTATGTTGTCATTGCGGTTCGACCGATAAAGATCTTCGTAGAATATGTAGGAGCCAATATGGGCATCCAGGTTCCGCTATTGGTTATTGACCGGAGAGATGTCTCGGTCATCTCTACATAGTTCTCGAACCCATAGGGTCCGCACGCTTAACGTTCAATGACGATATAGTATTATATGAGGTATGTGATTTGGTGACCGAATGTTGTTTGGAGTTTCGGATGAGATCTCGGACATGACGAGGAGTCTCGAAATGGTCGAGAGGTAAAGATTGATATATTGGATGATAGTATTCGGACACCGGAAGTGTTCTGGATTGTATCGGGTACATATCGGAGTACCGCGGGGTTACCGGAACCCCCCGGGGGAAGATATGTGCCATATGGGCCATAGGAGGGAGGCACACCAGCCCACATAGGGGTGGCGCGCCCCCCACAAGGAAGGAGGCCGAATTGGACTAGGGGAGCGGGCGACGCCCCCCTTTCCTTCTCCTCCCTCTCTCTTTCCCCCTTTCCCCCTCCGGTAAAAGGAAAAGGAGGGGCCGAATCCAACTAGGAGCCCAAGTAGGATTCCTCCTACTTGGGCGCGCCTAGAGCCGGCCTCCTCCCCCTCCTTCCTTTATATACGTGGGGGGTGGGTGCCTACAACACAAATCAATTGTTCCAAGCCGTGTGCGGCGCCCCCTCCACAGTTTACGCCTCCGGTCATATTCACGTAGTGCTTAGGCGAACCCCCTGCGCGGATCACTTCATCATCACCGTCACCACGCCGTCGTGCTGACGGAACTCTCCCTCGACACTTTGCTGGATCAAGAGCTCGAGGGACATCATCGAACTGAACGTGTGCAAAATTCGGAGGTGCCGTACGTTCGGTGCTTGATCGGTCGGAACGAGAAGAAGTTCGACTATATCAACCGCGTTGTCTAACGCTTCCACTTTCTGTCTATGGGGGTACTTGGACACACTCTCCCCCTCTCGTTGCTATGCATCTCCTAAATAGATCTTGCGTGAGTGTAGGAATTTTTTTGTAATTGCATGCTACGTTCCCTAACAGTGGCATCCGAGCCAGGTCTATGCGTAGATGATATATATGCACGAGTAGAACACAAAGAGTTGTGGGCGGTGATAGTCATACTGCTTACCACCAACGTCTTATTTTGATTTGGCGATATTGTTGGATGAAGTGGCCCGGACCAACCTTACATGACCACGTTCATGAGATCGGTTCCACCGACAGACATGCAACTAGTTTTGCATAAAGGTGGCTGGCGGGTGTCTGTTTCTCCAACTTTAGTTGAATCGAATTTGACTATGGCCGGTCCTTCTTGAAGGTTAAAACAACAAACTTGATGAAACACCGTTGTGGTTTTGATGCGTAGGTAAGAGCGATTCTTACTAGAAGCCCGAAGCAGCCACGTAAAACTTGCAACAACAAAGTAGAGGACGTCTAACTTGTTTTTGCAGGGCATGTTGTGATGTGATATGGTCAAGACATGATGTGATATACGTTATTGTATGAGATGATCATGTTTTGTAAAAGTTATCGGCAATTGGCAGGAGCCTATGGTCGTCGCTTTATTGTATGAAATGCAATCGCCATGTAATTGCTTTACTTTATCACTATGCGTTAGCGATAGTTGTAGAAGCAATAGTTGGCGAGACAACAACGACGCTACGATGGAGATCAAGGTGTCAAGCCGGTCACGATGAAAATCATGACGGTGCTTTGGATATGGAGATCAAAGGCACAAGATGATGATGGCCATATCATGTCACATATTTTGATTGCATGTGATGTTTATCTTTTATGCATCTTATTTTGCTTAGTACGGCGGTAGCATTGTAAGATGATCCCTCACTAAAATTTCAACGTATAAGTGTTCTCCCTGAGTATGCACCATTGCGACAGTTCGTCATGCCGAGACACCACATGATGGTCGGGTGTGATAAGCTCTACGTTCACATACAATGGGTGCAAGACAGTTTTGCACATGCGAAATACTCGGGTTAAACTTGACGAGCCTAGCATGTATAGACATGGCCTCGGAACACTGGAGACCGAAAGGTCGAACGTGAATCATATAGTAGATATGATCAACATAGAGATGTTCACCATTGAAGACTATTCCATCTCACGTGATGATCGGACATGGTTTAGTTGATATGGATCACGTGATCATTTAGATGACTAAAGGGATGTCTATCTAAGTGGGAGTTCTTAAGTAATATGATTAATTGAACTTAATTTATCATGAACTTAGTCCTGATAGTATTTGCATATCTATGTTGTAGATCAATAGCTCTCGTATAGCTCCCCTGTTTTATTTTTATATGTTCCTAGAGAAAACTAAGTTGAAAGATGATAGTAGCAATGATGCGGACTGGGTCCGTGATCTGAGGATTATCCTCATTGCTGCAGAGAAGAATTATGTCCTTGATGCACCACTAGGTGACGAACCTGTTGCAGGAGCAGATGCAGATGTTATGAATGTTTTGCAAGCTCGGTATGATGACTACTTGATAGTTTAGTGCACCATGCTTTACGGCTTAGAACCAGGACTTCAAAAATGTTATGAACGTCATGGAGCATATGAGATGTTCCAAGAACCGAAATTGTTATTTCAGACTCATGCCCGTGTTGAGAGGTATGAGACCTCTAACAAGTACTTTGCCTACAAGATGGAGGAGAATAGCTCAGCTAGTGAGCATGTGCTCAGAATGTCTGGGGTACTACAATCGCTTAAATCAAGTGTGAGTTAATCTTCCAGATAAGATAGTGATTGACAGAGTTTTCTAGTCACTATCACCAAGTTATTAGAACTTCGTGATGAACTATAATATGCAAGGGATGACGAAAACGATTCCTAAGCTCTTCGCGATGCTGAAATCAGCGAAGGTAGAAATCAAGAAATAGCATCAAGTGTTGATGGTTAACAAGACCACTAGTTTCAAGAAAAGGGGCAAGGGAAAGAAAAGGAAACTTCAAAAAGAATGGCAAGAAAGTTGCCACTCCCATGAAGAAGACCAAAGCTAGACCCAAGCCTGAAACTGAGTGCTTCTACTGCAAAGGAAATGGTCACTGGAAGTGGAACTACCCTAGATACTTGGCGGATAAGAAGGATGGCAAAGTGAACAAAGGTATATTTGATATACATGTTATTGATGTGTACTTTACTTGTGTTTATAGCAACCTCTCGGTATTTGATACTGATTCAGTTGCTAAGAGTAGTAACTCGAAACAAGAATTGCAAAATAAACAGAGACTAGTTAAGGGTGAGGCGACGATGTGTGTTGGAAGTGATTCCAAGGTTGATAAGATCACCATCGCACACTCCCTTTACCTTCGGGATTAGTGTTGAACCTAAAATAAATGTTATTTGGTGTTTGCGTTGAGCATGAATATGATTGGATCATGTTTATTGCAATACGGTTATTCATTTAAGTTAAAGAATAATTGTTGTTCTATTTACATGAATAAAACCTTATATGGTCATACACTCAATATAAATGGTTTATTGAATCTTGATCGTGGTGATACACATATTCATAATATTGATGCCAAAAGATGAAAAGTTGATAATGATACTGCAACATATTTGTGGCACTGCCGTTTAGGTCATATTGGTGTAAAGCGCATGAAGAAACTCCATGCGGATGGACTTTTGGAATCACTTGATTATGAATCATTTAATGCTTGCGAACTATGCCTTATGGGCAAGATGACTAAAACTCCGTTCTCCGGAAGAATGGAGCGAGCTACTAACTTATTGGAAATAATACATACCGATGTATGCGGTCCGATGAGTGTTGAGGCTTGCGGCGGGTATCGTTATTTTCTGACATTCACAGATGATTTGAGCAGATATGGGTATATCTACTTAATGAAACACAAGTCTAAAACATTTGAAAAGTTCAAAGAATTTCGGAGTGAAGTGGAGAATCATCGTTACAAGAAAATAAAGTTTCTGCGATCTGATCGCGGAGGCGAATATTTGAGTTACGAGTTTGGCCTTCATTTAAAACAATGTGGAATAGTTTCACAACTCACGCCACCTGAAACACCACAGCGTAATGGTGTGTTCGAACGTCGTAACCGTACTTTATTAGATATTGTGCGATCTATGATGTCTCTTACTGATTTACCACTATTGTTTTGGGGTTATGCATTAGAGACAGCTGCATTCACGTTAAATAGGGCACCGTCTAAATCTATTGAGACGACACCGTATGAACTGTGGTTTGGCAAGAAACCTAAGCCGTCGTTTCTTAAAGTTTGGGGTTGCGATGCTTATGTGAAAAAACTTCAGCCTGATAAGCTCGAACCCAAATCGGAGAAGTGCGTCTTCATAGGATACCCAAAAGAAACTATTAGGTACATCTTCTATCACAGATCCGAAGACAAGATATTTGTTGCTAATAATGGATCCTTTCTGGAGGAGTTTCTCTCGAAAGAAGTGAGTGGGAGTGACGGTGTCCTGTAATAGGGGGTACTCACCACGTCGTCTCCCAATCAGTTGGATTGGACCGAGGACCCCCATGGCCGTTTACTCATGGGCCAGTTCGGACAACCCATGTCGCATACAAGGATGATTCCACAAGACTTGGCGCTCAAGACAAGGACTCCTCTAAACCCTAGGCCTACAGTGCATATATAAACCGAGGCCAGGCTAGTCAATAGACAATCTAATATTCATTACTACAATCTCGTGTGATAACCCACAAGTATAGGGGATCGCAACAGTTTTCGAGGGTAGAGTATTCAACCCAAATTTATTGATTCGACACAAGGGGAGCCAAAGAATATTCTCAAGTATTAGCAGTTGAGTTGTCAATTCAACCACACCTGGATGACTTAATATCTGCAGCAAAGTATTTAGTAGCAAAGTAATATGGAAGTAACGGTAAAAGTAGCAAGAGTGATATTTTTGGGTTTTGTAGTGATTGTCACTGTAGCAACGGAAAAGTAAATAAGTGAAGAACAATATGTGAAAAGCTCGCAGGCATTGGATCGGTGATGGAGAATTATGCCGGATGCGGTTCATCATGTAACAGTCATAACATAGGGTGACACAGAACTAGCTCCAATTCATTAATGTAATGTAGGCATGTATTCCGAATATAGTTATACATGCTTATGGAAAAGAACTTGCATGACATCTTTTGTCCTACCCTCCCGTGGCAGCGGGGTCCTAATGGAACTAAGGGATATGAAGGCCTCCTTTTAATAGAGTACCGGACCAAAGCATTAACACATAGTGAATACATGAACTCCTCAAACTATGGTCATCATCGGGAGTGGTCCCGATTATTGTCACTTCGGGGTTGCCGCATCATAACACATAGTAGGTGACTATAGACTTGCAAGATAGGATCAAGAACTCACATCTATTCATGAAAACATAATAGGTTCAGATCTGAAATCATGGCACTCGGGCCCTAGTGACAAGCATTAAGCATAGCAAAGTCATAGCAATATCAATCTTAGAACATAGTGGATACTAGGGATCAAACCCTAACAAAACTAACTCGATTACATGATAAATCTCATCCAACCCATCACCGTCCAGCAAGCCTACGATGGAATTACTCACGCACGGCGGTGAGCATCATGAAATTGGTGATGGAGGATGGTTGATGATGACAATGGCGACGGATTCCCCTCTCCGGAGCCCCGAACGGACTCCAGATCAGCCCTCCCGAGAGGTTTTAGGGCTTGGCGGCGGCTCCGTATCGTAAAACGCGATGAATCCTTCTCTCTGATTTTTTCTCCCCAAACACGAATATATGGAGTTGGAGTTGAGGTCGGTGGAGCGTCAGGGGGCCCACGAGGCAGGGGGGCGCGGCCAGTGGGGCAGGCGCGCCCCCACCCTCGTGGACAGGTGGAGGACCCCCTGACGTGGATTCTTCTTCCAGTATTTTTTATATTTTCCAAAAATATGTTCCGTGGAGTTTCAGGTTATTTTGAGAACTTTTGTTTCTGCACATAAATAACACCATGGAAAGTCTGCTGAAAACAGCGTCAGTCCGGGTTAGTTCCATTCAAATCATGCAAGTTAGAGTCCAAAACAAGGGCAAAAGTGTTTGGAAAAGTAGATACGACGGAGACGTATCAACTCCCCCAAGCTTAAACCTTTACTTGTCCTCAAGCAATTCAGTTGATAAACTGAAAGTGATAAATACAAACTTTTACAAACTCTGTTTGCTCTTGTTGTTGTAAATATGTAAAGCCAGCATTCAAGTTTTCAGCAAATATTATGACTAACCACATTCACAATAACTCTCAGGTCTCATGTTTACTCATATCAATGGCATAATCAACTAGCGAGCAATAATAATAAATCTTGGATGACAACACTTTCTCAAAACAATCATAATATGATATAACAGGATGGCATCTCGCTAGCCCTTTCTGAGACCGCAAAACATAAATGCAAAGCACCTTTAAAGATCAAGGACTGACTAGACATTGTAATTCATGGTAAAAGAGATCCAGTCATAGTCATACTCAATATAATTTAATAGTAATGGATGCAAATGACAGCAGTGCTCTCCAGCTGGTGCTTATGATAAGAGAGTGATGACTCAACATAAAAGTAAATAGATGGGCCCTTTGCAGAGGGAAGCAGGGATTTGTAGAGGGGCTAGAACTCGATTTTGAAATAGAGATAAATAATATTTTGAGCGGCATACTTTCATTGTCAACATAACAACCAAGAGATGGCGATATCTTCCATGCTACACACATTATAGGCGGTTCCCAAACAGAATGGTAAAGTTTATACTCCCCCTCCGCCAACAAGCATCAATCCATGGCTTGCTCAAAACAACGAGTGCCTCCAACTAGCAACAGTCCCAGGGGGAGTTTTGTTTGCAATTATTTTGATTTAGTTTGCATAAAGCATGGGACTGGGCATCCCGGTGACCAGCCATTTTCTTGTGAGTGAGGAGTGGAGTCCACTCGTCTTGAGAATAACCCGCCTAGCATGGAAGATACGGACAGCCCTAGTTGATACATGAGCTATTCGAGCATACAAAACAGAATTTCATTTGAAGGTTTAGAGTTTGGCACATACAAATTTACTTGGAACGGCAGGTAGATACTGCATATAGGAAGGTATAGTGGACTCATATGGCATAACTTTGGGGTTTAAGGGATTGGATGCACAAGCAGTATTCCCGCTTAGTACAAGTGAAGGCTAGCAAAAGACTGGGAAGCGACCAACTAGAGAGCGACAACAGTCATGAACATGCATTAAAATTAATAAACATTGAGTACAAGCATGAGTAGGATATAATCCACCATGAACATAAATATCGTGAAGGCTACGTTGATTTGTTTCAACTACATGTGTGAACATGTGCCAAGTCAAGTCATTTAAATCATTCAAAGGAGGATACCACCCCATCATACCACATCACAACCATTTTAATAGCATGTTGGCACGCAAGGTAAACCATTATAACTCATAGCTAATCAAGCATGGCATAAGCAACTATGATCTCTAATTGTCATTGCAAACATATTTATTCATAATATGCTGAATCGGGAACGATGAACTAATCATATTTACAAAAACAAGAGAGGTCGAGTTCATACCAGCTTCTCTCATCTCAGTCAGTCCATCATATATCGTCATAATTGCCTTTCACTTGCACGACCAAACGATGTGAAAATAATAAGAGTGCACGTGCATTGGACTAAGCTGGAATCTGCAGTCATTCAATAAACATGAGAAGACATGCAATATGGGCTCTTGGTTAAATCAACAATAATGCATATAATAGCCACTTCAACAATTTAATCATGGTCTTCTCCTATCGACCCCCAAGGAAAAAAAAGAAATAAAACTATTTACACGGGAAAGCTCCCAACAAGCAAAAGAAGAACGGGAAATATTTTTGGGTTTTCTTTTTAATTATTACTACTACAGCAAGGAAAGTAAACTAACTAAAAGCTACACTAATTTTTTTTTGGTTTTTCTTAAGGTTTATTAAACACACAAGAAGAAAGCATAAAAAGAAAATAAACTAGCATGTATATTACAATGAAAAAGTATGAGCACCGACATCTAGCAATGAGTGTGTGAACATAAATGTAATGTCGGTGGGAAATACGTACTCCCCCAAGCTTAGGCTTTTGGCCTAAGTTGGTCTATTGCCACGGCTGGCCTGGCGGATATCCATAGTTGTAACCGGGGTCATACTGAGATGGAGAAGACTCTTATTGCCACTGGTTGGCAATCATCTCCGGATCCCACTGGTAATTAGACTGTCGTGGAGGTTCAAATTATGGTTCCGACTCCGTGGCTGACGTAGGGTTCCGGTAGGCGTGAATGGCCGCCAGCGGAACGAGATACGGACCTGCAGATAAATCAAACAAGGAAGGAGCAGGCAAGGTAATAGTCTCAGGGTGATGTTTATCAAAGAATAATTTGTATTTAAGCGCCCCTTACCTATTCTTAACAATAAAGTCATGCGCTACCATACTCTTATAATCTAAATAAGCAGTGGGCAGCAATTTTTCTTCTTTTTCATAGTGCCTAATAGGTATGTTATAGTGTGCAGCAAGGCGTGAAGCATAAATACCTCCAAAGATGGGGCCCTTTGTACAGTTCAGACTTAACCGTTTGGCAATAATACCGCCCATACTAACAGTGTTATCACAGAATAAACCATGGAACAAAATAATAATATCAGGAACACTAAGGTTTTCCACAGTTTCCGCGACCAATTAAGCAACGACTAGCAAATATAGCAAAGTAGCGTAAAACAGGAAAATGTATGCTAGTGATTCTTGCATCGGAAACCTTCCTAGTTTCCCCTATAGTAATGGTGTCAATAAACCCATCCACATCTTTACGATGTGGTTCCTCTAAACTACCCTCGAAAGGTATTTTGCAAACCTTGCAAAATTCATCTAGTGACATCTTCTTAACCATATCATATAAATGAAACTCTACTGAAGGAGGTGATTCCTTAGGATAATAGTAGAAGTTTTGCACAAAAGTATTGGTGAGTAAGAGATACAGTTCGCGTTGGTCGCGGAGGAAGTCGGTGAGGCCTGCATTCTCAGCTAATTCATAAAAATCATCATAAATCCCGGCTGCTCTCAAGAAATCATTGGAAGGCCATTCACACGGCCGGACCTCCGCGATGCGGGGCAAATTATATTTGGGCCTCTGTGCTTCTTCACTTTGCTTTTCCTTCGAGCTTCGGTTCGATGAGCCCCTCAAAAATCTCTTCATTATTTTCTGAAAAATTCTGAATTTTTTAGTAACTTCAAATAAAAGTGAACCAAGCTCAACAAAATTGATAGAAACTACTCCTACAAGTGCCTAGAGACTATATCAAGCATTAGAACTACTTGGAACCTTATAAATTTGACATGCAAGCTCAAGAACATGGTCACCTAGGCAGCCCAAATTTGCAATGAATAAAGCACTAGAACAAAAACTAATTGGATCAATGGAGGAGTCACATACCAAGGAACAATCCCCCAAGCAGTTTTGGGAGAGGTGCTTTGAGCAAGGAGATCGAAAATCGCAGCAAAATGAGCTAGAACTCGTGCTTGAGCTGGATGGTGATTTTTTTGGGAGGAAGAAGAAGTGTGTGGGTGCAGGAATAAGTGGAGGGGAGCCACCATGGGCCCACGAGGCAGGGGGGCGCGCCTTGGACCCTCGTGGCCAGGTGCTTGCTCCCCCTGCTGTGTTCTCAGTGCCAGATATTCTCAAATATTCCAGAAAAATCATATTCCATTTTCAGGGCATTTGGAGAACTTTTATTTTTGGGGTATTTTTATATTGCACGGATAATTCAGGAAACAGATAGGAAAATGCTATTTTTACTTTATTTCAACTAAATAACAGAAAGTAAAAGGAGGGCACAGAAGGTTGTGCTTTCTAATTTCATCCATCTCATGCTCATCAAAAGGAATCCACTAACAAGGTTGATCAAGTCTTGTTAACAAACTCATTCCGATTAACATGGAACCGGAGAAATTTCGAATAACACTACGTTACCTCAACGGGGATATGCACATCCCCAATAATAAGAATATCATATTTCTTCTTGATTGTAGGAAGAGGAAATTTAAAACCTCCAAAAATAATCGATGGAATTTTTCCAATAGAATTGATACTGTGGTCTTGAGGTTGTTTCCTTGGAAAGTGTACCGTATGCTCATTACCATTAACATGAAAAGTGACATTTCCTTTGTTGCAATCAATAACAGCCCCTGCAATATTCAAAAAAGGTCTTCCAAGAATAATAGACATACTATCGTCCTCGGGAATATCAAGAATAACAAAGTCCGTCAAAATAGTAACGTTTGCAACCACAACATGCACATCCTCCCAAATACCAACAGGTATAGCAGTTGATTTATCAGCCATTTGCAACGATATTTCAGTAGGTGTCAACTTATTCAAATCAAGTCTACGATATAAAGAGAGAGGCATAACACTAACACCGGCTCCAAGATCACATAAAGCAGTTTTAACATAGTTTCTTTTAATGGAGCATGGTATAGTTGGTACTCCTGGATCTCCAAGTTTCTTAGGTATTCCACCCTTAAAAGTATAATTAGCAAGCATGGTGGAAATTTCAGCTTCCGGTATCTTTCTTTTATTAGTAACAATTTCTTTCATATACTTAGCATAAGGATTCATTTTGAGCATATCAGTCAAACGCATACGCAAAAAGATAGGTCTAATCATTTCAGCAAAGCGTTCAAAATCCTCATCATCCTTTTTCTTGGATGGTTTGGGAGGAAAAGGCATGGGTTTCTGAACCCATGGTTCTCTTTCTTTACCATGTTTCCTAGCAACAAAGTATCTCTTATCATAACATTGATTCATTGATTGTGGGTTATCAAGATCAACTGCTGGTTCAATTTCTACATCATTATCGTTGCTAGGTTGAGCATCATCATGAACATTTTCATTAGGTTCATGTTCATTACCAGATTGTGTTTCAGCATCAGAAATAGAAATATCATTTGGATTCTCAGGTGGTTCAGCAATAGGTTCACTAGAGGCATGCAAAGTCCTATCATTTTTCTTTTTCTTCTTTTTAGAAGGACTAGGTGCATCTATATTATTTCTCTGAGAATCCTGCTCAATTCTCTTAGGGTGGCCTTCAGGATACAAAGGTTCCTGAGTCATTTTACCAGTTCTAGTAGCCACTCTAACAACATAATCATTATTCTTACTATTTCATTCATTGAGAAAATCATTTTGAGCTTTAAGTACTTGTTCTACTTGAGTGGTAACCATAGAGGCATGTTTACTAATGAGTTTAAGTTCACCTTTAACTCTAGACATATAATCACCCAAGTGTTCAAGCGTATCGGAATTGGATTTCAATTGTCAACCAAAATAAGCATTGAAGTTTTCTTGTTTGACAATAAAATTATCAAACTCTTCTAAGCATTGTCTAGCAGACTTATAGTGAGGAATATCACCTTCATCAAATCTATAGAGAGAATTTACCTTTACTACCTGTGTCGGGTTATCAAGACCATGAGTTTCTTCAATAGGTGATGAGTTAAGACCATAATTTTCTTCAACAGGCGGTAAATTTAGACCATGTATTTCTTCAATAGGAGGTAAATTCTTAACATCTTCAGCTCTAATACCTTTTCCTTTCATAGATTTCTTTGCCTCTTGCATATCTTCAGGACCGAGAAATAGAACACCTCTCTTCTTCGGAGTTGGTTTAGGAATAGGCTCGGGAATTGGCTTAGGAAGTGTCCAATTATTTTCATTTGTCAACATATTATTCAATAGAATTTCAGCTTCATCCGGTGTTCTTTCCCTGAAAACAGAACCAACACAACTATCCAGGTAATCTCTGGAAGCATCAGTTAGTCCATTATAAAAGATATCAAGTATTTCATTTTTCTTGAGAGGATGATCAGGCAAAGCATTAAGTAATTGGAGAAGCCTCCCCCAAGCTTGTGGGAGACTTTCTTCTTCAATTTGCACAAAATTATATATGTCCCTTAAAGCAGCTTGTTTCTTATGAGCAGGGAAATATTTAGCAGAGACGTAGTAAATCATATCCTGGGGAATACGCACACAACCAGGATCAAGAGAATTAAACCATATCTTAGCATCACCCTTTAGTGAGAACGGAAATATTTTAAGGATATAAAGGTAGCGAGATTTCTCATCATTAGTGAAGAGGGTGGCTATATCATTTAATTTAGTAAGATGTGCCACAACAGTTTCAGATTCATAGCCATAAAAAGGATCAAATTCAACCAAAGTAATTATATCAGGATCAACAGAGAATTCATAATCCTTATCAGTAACACAGATAGGTGAAGTAGCAAAAGCAGGGTCATGTTTCATTCTAGCATTAAGAGATTGCTGCTTCCATTTAGCTAATAGATTCTTCAGATCACTTCTATCATTGCAAGCTAAAATGGCTCTAGCAGATTCTTCATCCAGAACATAACCCTCAGGCACAACAGGCAATTCATATTTATTAGGGGGAGAGTCTTCATCATCACTATCTTCAAAATTATCAGTTTCAATAATTTCATTCTCTCTAGCCCTAGCAAGTTGTTCATCAAGAAATTCACCAAGTGGCACTGTAGTATCAAGCATAGAAGTAGTTTCATCATAAGTATCATGCATAGTAGAAGTGGCATCATCAATAACATGCGACATATCAGAATAAATAGCAGAAGCAGGTTTAGGTGTCGCAAGCTTACTCAAAACAGAAGGTGAATCAAGTGCAGAGCTAGATGGCAGTTCCTTACCTCCCCTCGTAGTTGAGGGATAAATTTTTGTTTTCGCGTCTTTCAAGTTCTTCATAGTGACCAGAAGATATAAATCCCAAGTGACTCAAAGAATAGAGCTATGCTCCCCGGCAACGGCGCCAGGAAATAGTCTTGATAACCCACAAGTATAGGGGATCGCAACAGTTTTCGAGGGTAGAGTATTCAACCCAAATTTATTGATTCGACACAAGGGGAGCCAAAGAATATTCTCAAGTATTAGCAGTTGAGTTGTCAATTCAACCACACCTGGATAACTTAATATCTGTAGCAAAGTATTTAGTAGCAAAGTAATATGGAAGTAACGGTAATAGTAGCAAGAGTAATATTTTTGGGTTTTGTAGTGATTGTAACAGTAGCAACGGAAAAGTAAATAAGTGAAGAACAATATGTGAAAAGCTCGTAGGCATTGGATCGGTGATGGAGAATTATGCCGGATGCGGTTCATCATGTAACAGTCATAACATAGGGTGACACAGAACTAGCTCCAATTCATAAATGTAATGTAGGCATGTATTCCGAATATAGTCATACGTGCTTATGGAAAAGAACTTGCATGCCATCTTTTGTCCTACCCTCCCGTGGCAGCGGGGTCCTAATGGAAACTAAGGGATATTAAGGCCTCCTTTTAATAGAGTACCGGACCAAAGCATTAACACATAGTGAATACATGAACTCCTCAAACTATGGTCATCACCGGGAGTGGTCCCGATTATTGTCACTTCGGAGTTGCCGGATCATAACACATAGTAGGTGACTATAGACTTGCAAGATAGGATCAAGGACTCACATGTATTCATGAAAACATAATAGGTTCAGGTCTGAAATCATGGCACTCGGGCCCTAGTGACAAGCATTAAGCATAGCAAAGTCATAGCAACATCAATCTCAAAACATAGTGGATACTAGGGATCAAACCCTAACAAAACTAACTCGATTACATGATAAATCTCATCCAACCCATCACCGTCCAGCAAGCCTACGATGGAATTACTCACGCACGGCGGTGAGCATCATGAAGTTGGTGATGGAGGATGGTTGATGATGACGATGGCGACGGATTCCCCTCTCCGGAGCCCCGAACGGACTCCAGATCAGCCCTTCCAAGAGGTTTTAGGGCTTGGCGGCGGCTCCGTATCGTAAAACGCGATGAATCCTTCTCTCTGATTTTTTCTCCCCAAACACGAATATATGGAGTTGGAGTTGAGCTCGGTGGAGCGTCAGGGGGCCCATGAGGCGGGGGGGGGGGGCGCCCAGGGGGTGCAGGCGCGCCCCCACCCTCGTGGACAGTTGGAGGCCCCCCTGACGTGGATTCTTCTTCCAGTATTTTTAATATTTTCCAAGAATATGTTCCGTGGAGTTTCAGGTCATTCCGAGAACTTTTGTTTCTGCACATAAATAACACCATGGAAAGTCTGCTGAAAACAGCGTCAGTCCGGGTTAGTTCCATTAAAATCATGCAAGTTAGAGTCCAAAATAAGGGCAAAAGTGTTTGGAAAAGTAGATACGACGGAGACGTGTCATCGTGGTAGATACATGTACTCTGTACTACACCCATATGAATACAATCAAAAGCAGCATGTAGGTTATTATCTCTTCGAGAGAGCTCGAAGCTGGGTAAAATCCTGTGTCCATGTTACCATCGTTCCAAGACGCCTAGCTTAGGACCTCTACTACGAGATACGCCGGATATAGAACCGACATTGGTGCTTTTATTGAGAGCCTGCTGGGTGATCGCCGCGGATCGGTGGAATGATGAGGTGATATTTTCCAATTAGATCTGTTCCATGCAAATTATCCTTTTTGCAGATTATTGCTACTGCTATGTACTAGCTTATTCGCAGAACAATTTGAGCCTCGCTGTATACCGCGATTTGAAGGAATATTTGAACGCTGTATCGGACATATGGGAGTTTTCGAGACTACGGCTGCTCCATGATCCTGTGGCCGTATACAATACGGCAGCAAATCCGCTCTCTAGTGATCATACATAGTCAGGACGGTCCTCCAGGCATCCAGGAAGTCTATTTTCCTTCTCCCTCTTTAAATCAAGTGTTGAGGCGTGAGCCATTACTGGCTGTTAAATATGCTTAGAGCATGCAGCCCTGTACTAACCATGAACATGTTTTTTAAGGACCAGTTGGTGGACAGTGCGGCTAGTTTTGTATTGCTTGGCACCGCGGAAACTTTTTTCATAGCGCAATCGTCATCGATCGGCCGACGTCGTCGTCATGTGGATTCCTATCCGTGTCAAAATTAATCCTCGTGGTTTGACCGGATCTCGACTGACGGCACAAGTCATATATATATATATATATATATATATATATATATATATATATATATATATATATATATATATATATACCTTTACTTTGTGAATTATTGCCCTTGTCTAGCATAATTTTGTTAGCAGATAGGTCGAAAGAAAGGTCATGCAATGTTTCGTACGCGGTCGCGGATGATCTGTAAAATTCAGCAGTCGATCGGGGACCTTGCTAAAATCCATCAAGGGCGCGCAGGCGAAGCAACGACAAACTCGAAGCACGCCCGGTGATCGATCCTCAGACTGTCTACGCAGGCACAACCACTGCGGCCCCGTCCAGAAATAAAGGCACATGAGGAGATAATCCCCGTGCAAGTCGCGTAACCGAGCTAGCAAAGTAAAAGCGTAAGCATGGATATACTAGCAAGGGAAGTACTACTTGTTCTGAATTGGGCATGTTTGCCATACCTAATTGATGGATATTCTGCCTTTTTGTTTGGTGTACTAATCCATCTTGAACTACTTATTCAATATATTTTTTCTTCTCTGATCGTTGTTGCGACCATGCTATGGTCTGGTTAAGCCCCGGCTCGACGACCTCTCAGCGGCGCACGCGCAGCTGTGCGTACATGATGCGGCGGCCGGTCCCGAACGACCATCTTGAGAAGAGGAGCTCTAACCACACATCAGGGAGATTGCTTTTCTTTCTCCTCTTTTTTTCCAGCTCCTAGTCGCTGGTCCTCTACTACTTTTTTGTTAACAAGTATATAGACCTATAACTCAATTGACTACTAATTTGGTAGCACGACACCTCAGATTTGATGAGTGGATTCTAGTAATTTAAGTACTACTACTCCACGTAAACATCAAAATCAGTATATTCTTGATATTTGGTAGTACCTGTTCTGTACATATGGTTTCCTTTTTGCCTCGGTCTGCTGCAACCTTCGCTGTCAAACATGTTTTATTTCTTCAGGCTATTTGTTTGGCTCGTAAAATTATTGCACACAGAGTTTTTGTCTTTGTTGGTTTGTACTACATTATTTTTTGCAGAGATATTTTGTCGACACTTGTACCTAGCGTCGGTCCGGCCAGCTCCTCCTTGTCATCTGGGCAGGCCGACCTTCGTCGACATCGCCGTGCCACAACGCCTCGAGCTAGCCTCAGCACTCAGGCCATATTTACCAAACTTTTTCACTTCGCATAAATTAATTATGCACCTTTTTTCATTACTATTTTTTTTGCCTGCACCGTTTTATGTGTGCAGGTAATCTTTTTTGACTGCGTTACGCGGTCACTTCGGTGTCACCAGCCGACCTGCTTTCACACCTCCGCTGGCATGAGACTTTGGCATCACCAGCCGACCTGCATTAGACTTCGGCATCCGCCGATCACAGCTTCGAACTGACGTCCACCATGCCGAACAGGTCGACTGGCATGGCGGCTTCATTGTCACCTTGCCGACCAACTGTGCCAGCTCGGCTAGACTAAGGGCTTCGCCTTACCACATTGGCCGAGCCGTGTCACTACTCCGGAGTGCCAAATTCCTTGCTCGGACACCTCGGGCTTGGGGGCTGGGACCTCGGCCATGCCGAGGACTGCGAACCTTGTCGGATTCGTCACAGCTCAATGGGCGTCTTCGTCCCGCCACAAGCCCGAATCGCGTCATCAATACCGAGCACATTAACCAGCTAAGTCGCTTTCATGCTCAAAAACTTTCAGTTTTAAAGTTTGTTCGGTTCGACCAAGCATTATGCTTTTTGGCAAAAAGTTATTTGTGAAAAAGTTCCTTGTCAAAACTTTTTTTGTGACACACAAATTCAAATACCCCGTTTATTTGGGGGCTTCCTTTATGAAGCCTTTCCTCTTGCATATGATTATACTTGTATGGCTTCGTTCCTTGTTCGTGTATTACGCCACAATATGCACCATGTTGACTTAAGTGTTCCGCAAGCTGGGTTGCCTTGCTCCTGTGTTTACCCCTACATTTCCGATTGTTCAGCTAGGGAGTAAAGGGAGCACCTCTGCGATTGTCACGATCGGGTCATCCGAGCTCGGACCTCAGACTGGGTGAAGCCGAAAGCTAGCGCTCTTATTGTTTTCAATCATGGTCGGCACACAACAGAACTCATGAGTACAAAAAATCTATTGCACAAGTCTCATAGTAACAATGAGCAACCGAAGAAAGGTATCGGTGGGGGTACTATTTTCTTCGAAGATGCTTCTTACACTTCGTCAGTAATATAGCATAAGTTCCCTGAGCGCGCTTTGTCTGTTACAGCCTTATGGCCTGATTGCCTGGTTATCGGAAACACCGTCGATATTCTCGACAGGTGGAGTACATAACACTTTTTGGCCCTTGACCGAAGAGGGAGAAGCCGACGGTAGGTTAAGACGCGTTTAAAGTTCGGGTGAACACAAATATGATATAAGTACTTCGGTACATACAATCATTATACATAAAATACTTTTACCCAAGTCACTTGGGGGCTCTTAAATTAGTATGAGTCGTTTTATAGTAAATGTGTTTTCTTCTTAGTCGTTGCAAAGTCTTTTTCTACCGCTCCTTTTTTGACTCAAGTGTATGGTCAATAGCCGGATAGCCTGTCTTCTCTCTAAAAGCCGCTCGAGTTTAGTTCGCTAAACTGGCCTCGGAGAAGTACTCCGCCTTCGGGATAAGGAGCTTGAAGCTGTAGGCTGACCTGCTTGAAAGTCTTGAGATCTGATGTGTCATGTTAAAACATGACAGAAGCACAATTTTTTTCTTTTTTCTTCAATTTTCGGATTGGCACCGAACTCTTGATCTAGTTCGGACGTCAAGTTTTTACTGAAGTTTTTGGCTTTCCAAGCCTATGGCACTTTTAAACTGTTTGTGTGTTTCCAGCATAAGTCTCGCAGTGCAACGCCGGACAGCTTTAGAGATTCGGCAAAAACATTCTCGGATATTGCTATATATGCATTGGTTTCGAATTGTGTCTTCGGTCAATAGTTGGGTTGCCCGGCTCCTGTGCTTGCCTCCTACGATCCGCTTTATTCGGCTAGGTGTGCAACGGGAGAACCACTGCGATTGTGCTTCCAGCTTGCATGGTTAAGCACCTCAGTGGCGAAAGCCAAAAACTGACTGTCACAATAAGCGTAAACTGGTCAGCAATCCGATGACTGTGTTGAATGACGGGCCGTTCATAACATTGGCCGAAGTGTTTACGGCTTGACCTCGACTGTCGCCGAACACTAACCGGGGCTAGTAACTGGCCTCCCAACTTTAAGCTCCTATGACTAAGTGAAAGTTATAAAGCCTGCATATCTGATTGCCTCGTTTCCGCTAACACAACCGCCTTCGGGCACCGAGACGTCGGCTAAGGGTTGTTTTGTCATTGCGGAAACACCCTGCGTAGCATCTACAAGGGGGTGGAAGCCGACGATGGGCCACTTTCAACTGATAAACGGTCGCAACAGAGTCAAAATAAACATATCATCGGCGTTTGTATTTAATATACGAGGGCTGTCTCATGTAATTATCGTTATAAAGCCATAAATATGCATCAATTTGACTTCAGATTTTGGCCAAGCTGGGTTGCCTGGCTCCTGTGCTTACCCCTACGTTCCCGATTGTTCGGCTAGGCGGTAAAGGGAGCACCTCTGTGATTGTTACTACCGGGTCATCCGAGTTAGTACCTCAGACTGGGTGAAGCCGAAAGCTAGCAATCTTAAAGGATCACATTGGTCGGCAACGATGGAAGTGAAAATTTTGGTTCATTAATACCATAGAGTTCGGGAACTTTCCCTGAACTAAATCCTTAATACTTTCCTCCCACATTGATCGGAGGTGAGGTTTCATGATCATGATAAGCATGACGACCCAAAGAAAGGAACTGATAGCGGGACTATTTTCTTTGGAAGATGTTTCTTACGTTAAAATGTAATATAACATATCTCTCTGTGTACGTTTGTTTATAAAACCGTATGGCCGGATTGCCTTGTTTTCCATAAATCTTTGCCCTTATAACGGCTTTATAAAGTAGGAAAACACTCCTCGGCTACTGGCCGAAGAGGTTGAAGCCGATGGTCAGTCAACAAAGTTTTGTACAATGCGGATCCGGGCATTAATGATGTAAAGTACTTGGATACATAGAATCATTACACATAATTTGTGATTTTACTATGGACATCGATCCTTAATTCGGCCTCCCGTGCCCGCATTAAGGCTCGGGGGCTACTGGGCTTTGGCCTTATCATTTACTAATATTAAAGGGGCACATCGATCCCCTGATCCGGTGTTGCCACCCGACTAGTGTCTCGGGGGCCACTGCATTGATAATCGAATGCAGGAAATTTAAGTGCAATATAGTTTCCGAGGAGATTATGATCCTCAGGTTGGTCGGCCGCACCCAACTTGAGTCTCGAGGACTGTTCACACTGCTTTTTGTGTCCCGAAGTATTCTACCGAGCTAGGAGTTGATCCTTAGGCTGATTTTGCAAATCAATCTGAGTCTCGGGGGCTACTGGAATCAGCGGTCTTATGTCATCCTTCAGGTGCATCTCGGGTTTTTAGACCGACACACACCTTGAGGGCTACTGGCTATATATCTCGTCAGTAAATAGATTGCATCAATCGGAAATAAAATCTGGAAACAATCATCCCATGACCGAGGTGCTGAACCACCTCGAAAGCATTTCGGGATATAGCTCGGATGCAAGTGGCTGGCTCCATAGAGGGCATTTCCGGCATTAAGCTCGGCTAAACTCTTTCAACTTTTTTGAACTAAGGTGATCTATGACACCTCGGATATAGTCCGGCGTTGGAGCTCGGATACAATCCGGCATTGGAGCTTGGACATAGTCTGGTGTTAGAGCTTGGATACAGTCCGGCGTTGGAGCTGGGATACATTCCGGCGTTGGAGCTCGGAAGCGGTCCGGCGTTGGTGCACGGCTGCAAAAGATACCTCGAATGCAGTCCGGCGTTGGAGCTCGGATGCAAGAGGACACCACCACACGAGAAACACTTCAAACCCGAGGCATGGCATAAAAATAACAAGGCATTGATAAGGCCGAAGACTTAAAGGGCTCCTCGGATACCTGACGTGTAAACTCTTTGGATTCACCTCGGCGATCCTCAAGATCGAAGATGAGAAGATTTGTTGAACCCGTTTTCAAGACCGACGACCGAAGATGAAGAACAGTTCGGAAGAATCGAGGAGCGTCCCCAACTTGAGGACCGGTTCAGGGGGCTACTGATGGTGTCCTGGACTAGGGGGTACTCACCACGTCGTCTCCCAATCAGTTGGATTGGGCCGAGGACCCCATGGCCGTTTACTCATGGGCCAGTTCGGACAGCCCATGCCGCATACAAGGAGGATTCCACAAGACTTGGCCCCCAAGAGAAGGATAGTCAATAAACAATCTAATATTCATTACTACAATCTCGTGGTAGATACATGTACTCTGTACTACACCCATATGAATACAATCAAAAGCAGCATGTAGGGTATTATCTCTTCGAGAGAGCCCGAAGCTGGGTAAAATCCCGTGTCCATGTTACCATCGTTCCAAGACGCCTAGCTTAGGACCCCTACTACGAGATACGCCAGATATAGAACCGACAGGGAGGAAAGTAGAACTTGATGAGGTAATTGTACCTTCTCTCGAATTGGATAGTAGCTCATCACAGAAAACTGTTCCCGTGATGCCTACTGCAACTAGAAAGGAAGCTATTGATAATGATCATGAAACTTCAGACCAAGTTACTACCAAACCTCGTAGGTAAATGATAACCCACAAGTATAGGGGATCGCAACAGTTTTCGAGGGTAAAGTATTTAACCCAAATTTATAGATTCGACACAAGGGGGCCAAAGAATATTTGAAGGTATTAGCAGCTGAGTTGTCAATTCAACCACACCTGGAGATTAATTATCTGTAGCAAAGTGATCGGTAGAAAAGTAGTTTGATAGTTTTGATAGTAGTGACAGCAGCGACGGTAACGGTAACAGTGATAGCAGTAATTTTGTAGCAAGTGTAATAGTGATGATAGGAGTAGTAACGCAGCAAGATCAATATAAATAAATTAGTAGGCATTGGATCGGTGACTTGTTGGATGATATTCATCATGTGACAGTTATAACCTAGGGCGATACGGCACTAGCTCCAGTTCATCGATATAATGTAGGCATGTATTCCGTAAATAGTCATACGCGCTTTATTAAAAGAACTTGCATGACATCTTTTGTCCTACCCTCCCGTGGTAGCGGGATCCATATTGGAAACTAAGGGATATTAAGGCCTCCTTTTAATAGAGAACCAGAACAAAGCATTAACACATAGTGAATACATGAACTCCTCAAACTATGGTCATCACCGGGAGTGGGCCCGGTTGTTGTCACTCCGGGGTTGCCGGATCATAACACGTAGTAGGTGACTATAACTTGCAAGATCAGATCTAAAACATGGATATAATGATGAATTCATAAACGGTTCAGATCTGAGTTCATGGCACTTGGGCCCAAAGTGACAAGCATTAAGCATAGCAAAGTCATAGCAACATCAATCTAAGAACATAGTGGATACTAGGGATTGGGCCCTAACAAAACTAACTCGATTACATGATGAATCTCACCCAACTCCTCACCGACCAGCGAACCCATGAAGGAATTACTCACTCCCGGTGGGGAGCATCATGGAATTGGCGATGGAGAAGGGTTGGTGATGACAAAGAATGAAGATCCCCCTCTCCGGAGCCCCAAACAGACTCCAGATCTGCCCTCCTGAGGAAGAACAGGGCCTGGCGGCGGCTCCGTCTCGTGGATCGCGATAATTCTTTCTCCCTAATTTTTTTCTGGAAATATGTTATTTTATAGTCTCAGGGGGGTCGTCAGCGGGGCCACCAGGTGGGTACAACCCACCTGGGCGCGCCAGGAGAGGGGGGCACGCCCTGGTGGGTTGTGCCCACCTAGGGGCCCCTCTCCGGTGGATCTTGGCTCCAGAAATTCTTATTATTGATATAATAAATCCTCGCAAATTTTCGTTCCATTCCGAGAACTTTTATTTCTGCACAAAAACAACACCATGGTAGTTCTGCTGAAAACAACGCCAGTTCGGGGTTTGTTTCATTCAAATCATGCAAATTAGAGCCCAAAACAAGAGGAAAAGCGTGAGAAAAAGTAGATATGTTGGAGACGTATCAACTCCCCCAAGCTTAAACCTTTGCTTGTCCTCAAGCAATTCAGTTGATAAACTCAAAGTGAGAAAGAAAAACTTTTACGAACTCTTTTGCTCTTGTTTGCATAAATAAGCTTAAACATCACCCAGGTTTTCAGCCAACATTATAACTAACCATGTCAACAATAACTCTTAAAGATTATAATGACTCATATCAATGACATAATCAGCTAGCGAGCAATAATAAGATATCTCAAACAGCAACATGTTGTCAAAACAACCATGATATAATATGACAATAGTGGTATCTCGCTAGCCCTTTCTGAGACCGCAAAACATAAATGCAGAGCACCTCCAAAGTTCAAGAAGCGACTAAACATTGTAATTCATGGTAGAAAAGATCCAGTCATGATGCATCCAACATTAGCTACACACAATGCATAAATCATGACAACTATGCTCTACTCAGTTTCTGGCGCTTGTTTTTGGAAGGTGGTGACACAACATAAAAGTAAATAGATAGTCCCTTCGCAGAGGGAAGCAGTGATTTGCAGAGGTGCATAGCTCAATTTTTAAAACAGAGGTAAATCATATTTTGGGACATGCACCCTTCTCATTCACTTCACGACCATCAGTTATCAACACCTTCCATTCTAAGCACGCTAGTGGCGGTTCCCAAGTGATAAAAGTAAAGGTTTACTCCCCCTTCCACCAACAATCACATTCCACGGCTTGTCCGAAACAACGGGTGCCGTCCAAACTAACAACAGTCCCGGGGGGAGTTTTGTTTAATTATTTGCATTTTTGAGTTCCGGACTAGGAATCCCTATTACCGCCCATTTCCTCGTGCGATGGAGACTGAATAAACACTCGACCTGAGGATAACCTGCTTAGCACGGAAGATATTGGCCACCTCCTGTCGTTCCATGAACGATCCAGACACACAAAAAGGATTATTTTTTTGAAGTTTTTAGCGGTGGCACATGCAAATTTACTTAGGACGCACTGGTGCGCGTCGGTCCTAAACAAACGGTTTTTTACCCCTTTCCGCGACGGCATTTGGAACCGTTGCCAAGTGAGTGTGTGCGATAGGGTGTCCTTCCCACATGACACAGAAATCGTCAGGGATAGGCCCTCCTGGGACCCAAGCTGGGGCCGTGTGCGATTGGGCGAGGCATCGAAACCCAGTCATTTCCGTAGGTATGTACATCCCACACGGTAATCCGAGAAAATCATTTCCGTAGGTATGTACATCCCACACGGTAATCCGAGAAAATAATTTCCGTAGGTATGTATATCCCACACGGTGAATCCCAGAAAAACATTTCCGTTTGTATGTATATCACACACAGTCAATTCCATCCAAGGAATACGTGTCCGTTCTTATGTACATCCCACACAGTCAATCTAGGGAAAACGTTTCCATTCGGATGTACATCCCACACGGTTTTATGTATACACCCGTGTGTGAAAGGTGTAACTATCACACACGCTCTGCCTTGGTTAACTGTTTGCTTTCATTAACTACATCACACACGATTTGATGTAGAAAACTGTGTGGCATTGGGCTATCCATCGCAAGCGCTTTTACTGCTAGAACCGTTTGCAAAGGTCCATGACCGTCTGTTCTATTTTTATTTTTGCCTGCAATTTATTATTCTAATTGGAAATTTTGAAATACGAAATGTGCAATTCAAATTCTCAGCACAATGGTTCAACAACGAATCCATAAATAAAATTGCCAGTACAATATGTTCAGTAATTACAGGATTAGGCAGCAATTAACTATGATGAACCGCAAAATTTAAAGGCGGTAAAGGTGAAGAGACAAGTGTAAATCATTTTGACTCCCGACGGTGTTGAAGAGGCGGAATGCCCATAATGTGCCTTCCTGCATGCCATAGGCACGAACCACTTTTGTCCAACCCCTTGTGACGATCGCCCGCCCATCCTTCACTGCCTTCAGGAAGACTTCTAGAGCATTATCATGGTAGCATGAATTATATACTTTAACCTTAGTTGCCTCCACTCCGGTCATGTAGTTTGCAAGGTAATCATCAGTAAATAGCTTCGGAAACCACTGAAAAGAGAAAAATATCAGATACTGAGGTCTAATAGAGTAACTTGTTGTGGGCAGGGGGAAAAGGCAACACATTACTTACCATCCTAAAGTTCACTGTTGTCTTCGACAAAGTGTAAATAAAGAGCTTAATTCCAATCACCCGTTTCTTTCGCCTAACAATCTTTCTTAGTTTCCTCACTTGACGCTTGTTCATGAATATCTCATTGCCCCATAGACAAAAGGGATCAAGCATGGATCAGTACCCCTCATATATGTACCCTACAAGCAAACAGTAAATGTTAGAAGCTAAACTGAGATTGCACAAATGATGTAAAATACAACTACCTATGTTCCTAAGTACAAGTAGTTTTTTTGAGATTTCAATATGAACTACATACGGATGTATATAGAATTATAGATATAGTTTAGATTAGAATCAAGATTCATTCATTTTGCTCCTTATGTAGTCTATATTGGAATCTTTAAAAATACTTATATTTAGGAATAGATGGTGTATAAGACATGGGATGCAGCTAACGTCGACGGCAAACAACAACATCGCCCATTGTAGCCCTGTGTAAGTACATGGAAATCCAATGTTAACTACAACAGGGTTAACATCCACCAAAAATAGCAAATGGTAATAAAACGGCAGCATCTGTAGTGATATCTTCATTTCGAAAGAGTAGCACGGTAGCAAAGGGACAGATTAAAAGATGGATACAACTGTTAATTGCAACAGGCTTAACAACATCCTAATTCATGTTTTGTATGTTTGTAGTGAAATACAACTCTTTAAAAATGGATACAACTGTTAATTGCAACAGGCTTAATGGCCATTGAAACCGGTACTGATAAAAATGCAATTGGCAGAGTTAAACATCACAGGGCAGGTGCTGCCAGAGCAGATAATGGCCCAGTTGTCTATACAAAGGTGGGGAAAATAGCTCAAACGTGTTAGGCATGTTTACTACAAAATGCTTAATACATCGACAGTACAAAACATAGCCATTAATTGCAACTGGTATTGGTAAGATTGAACTGGTGGTTACATACTTGGTAAGTCCTGAGAGGTAGTTGCTGGGGCACTTCATCTTGGCCAGAGCCCGCCCAAAGTCAGCGGCGGCGGAGGCAAGCTGTTCCTCTGGGTCGAAGCGTGGATCAGTGCCACTGACATGTGTACCTACAGGCAACCAGTAAGTGGTAGAAGTTAAACTGCAATTGCACAAATGATGTGAAATACTGTAAGCCATGGGATGCAGCTAACCTTGACGGCAAACAACAGCGTCGGCCGTTATGACCCTGCGTAAGTACATGGACAAGCATGTTAAGTACAACAGGGTTAGCATCCACCAAAAATAGCAAATGGGGCAGCATCTCTAGTATATCTTCATTGCGGAGAGTAGCATGTTAGCAAATGGACAGATTAAAAAATGGATACAACTGTTAATTGCAACAGGCTTAACAACATCCAAGTCATGTTTTGTAAGTTTGTAGCCATTGAAATGCAACTGTTTAAAAATGGATTCAACTGTTAATTGCAACAGGCTTAATAGACATCGAAACCGGTACTGATAAAAATGCAATTGGAATAGTTAAACATCACAAGGCAGGTGCTGCCAGAGCAGAGAATGGCCCATATGTCTATAAAAAGGTAGGGAAAGTAGCAAAAACGTGTTAGGCATGTTTACTAGAACATGCCTAATACATCGACCGTCCAGAACATAGCCATTAATTGCAACTGGTATTGGTAAGATTAACTGGTGAGTACATACTTGGTAAGTCCTGAGAGGTAGTTGCTGGGGCACTTCATCTTGGCCGGAGCTCACCCAAAGACAGCGACGGAGGAGGCTACCTGTTCCTCCGGGTCAAAGCGTGGATCAGTGCCACTGACATGTGTACCTACAGGCAACCAGTAAATGGGTAGAAGTTAAACTGCAATTGCACAAATTATGTGAAATACTGTAAGACATGGGATGCAACTCACCTCGACGGCAAACAAAAGCATCAGCCGTCATGACCCTAGGTAAGTACATGAACAGGCATGTTAAGTGCAACAGGGTTAGCATCCACTAAAAATAGCAAATGGGCAACATCTCTAGTGATATCATGAGTCATGCATTGTAAGTTTGTTGCTCGTATTGGTGAAATTGAGCTGGACACGGTAATATTTGAACATCACACAGTGTGTAGTACTGAAATAAACAAGGCACGAACATGCTTAATACATCAACCGTACAAATTATAGCCGTTGCAAGTGGTATTGGTAAGATTTAGCTAGTCAGATCTTACCTGTTAAGTCCTGGGGGGTAGTCGCTGGGGGACTTCATCTGGGCCAGAGCCTGCACCATGTCGGCGGCGGCGACGGAGGCGAGGTGTTCCTCCGGGTCAACAGGCACAGTGGCCATCGCGCCATGGACCGCCATCAGCTCCTGGCAGGGGGATTTGGAGGCATGAGGATGTTTCGCAGGCGCCATTTAAGCAATCAGGCCGGGGACGTGATAGAGATCGGTGGGTTACCTGACTGGATCCGAGTAGAACGTAGATGTGGTTGAAGTTGTGGTTGCGGCGGCGGCGGTTTGAGATGCCGGTAGGGGGAGGCGCAAGGGAGGGGGGATACTGAGGGGAAGGGGATGTGGTTGGAGGAATAAATTCTGAAATCGCGCGCCTAATGAAAATTTCGGTGCGAAATTTGAAACTTGGGCGGGGGAAACACACAATGCAGACGAAGCGCGTAAAATACTCGTGTGCGAGAAAAAAGAAAGTTGGCAGATCCCGTCTCCAAAAAAATGTACACGTGTACTTGATTTTTTTCAGTCAATGGTACGCCTGGTTTATTAGGAAATATCGGACAGGTAACTGACTTATGGGTCATTAACGCAAAAAACGCAGACGGGTACGGCATAGAAACCGTGTGTTTTGCGATCTTCTAAAGATTAACGCAAAAAAACGCACACGGGCACACATGCTAATCAACACTCAAAGCCCTCAAAGGATGCTCTTACCGACATTGTACGTTAATACTACAAACTTAAAGTACTACTGGTAATTTGCTCTAATACTACAAACTTAAACTACTTCTCACATGCTGCCATCAGGGCATGCTGGCCAGACGCCGGCGTTCTCCTTCCCGGCCTTGTAGGCGGCAGCCCACCGTGCTTCGATCTCCGCCAAGCTCTCCTCACCACGGTGTGCGGCCTCTTTTTTCTTGCGGTGGCGGGACTCTCTTTTCTTGACTGCTTTCTGCCTTTTCCGCTCCTTCTATGTGGCTTTGGCCGCCTCTAGATCCACCACCCACTCGGCCATGGTAGCCTCAAAGTCCGCCCATGTAACTGTCTGGCCGCCGGCGGCGATGAACTCGGCGTGGCGAGATGCCATCGCATCCTTACCATGTGTGCGGTCGCGGGCGGCGAGGAGCGCGGCGCGGCGGGATGCCATTGCTTCCTTACTAGTTACTGTGCGCCGCGGTGCCATGGACGACGCCTGGAGAGAGCTCTGGGACGGAGGGGCCGGGCAGCCGTACAGCGCGGTGGTATTCAAGAGCTCAACCACAAACGACAACAGAAATTTGGCTTCCCTTACAATTTTGCTCGTTCATTATCGCACACGGTTCATCTCCGTCGCTTCCGGAAACAGTGTGCGCTGAGCCTATTGTGTGTTGCGTTATGATTGGCCGGAACCCAGCCACGTGGATCGCGCGTGTGCATAGTTGGATGCACCGCAATCGAACGACAATCCACGTCCCTCACATTACACCCATGCACCTGTAGCTGGACTGGATTTATATGCGCTAAATGCCTAGAAAATGCACATAATCCCCTAAATATGGTAAATGAGCTGGGAAAAATGCCAAATTTGAACATGGTGATTTGCAGGGTGTATGTTCGTCGTAGAAAAAAACTCCAGGGCAAAGAACAAAGAAAATTTGTATTCCCCTTCAATCTTGAGGATTTCCCTTTCGAAAGCATGGAACTTCCTCGGTGATGGTTCGGTTTATGAAGGGCGTGCATGACAACATAAGCCAAACCTTCTCAAATTTTTACCAAGGCATGGTGTGGTCATACCATGGCACCATGCCAGGCGTCATGTTTTTTAAGCATTTATTTCAGTTTTTCTATAGTTGAAAACCCAACAAACAGACATTTGTGGTTGACTATTGCCACACATTTCATCGAAATATCTGCCCATTCCTTGTAAAAGGCATGAGAATTTAATAAATGGCACGAGCATGGTTTTCTAGGCCGTTCTTGTGGACCCTTTCATGCATCGATTGTTCGAACTTGAATTATGCACATTAATGCCTAGGAAATGCACATAATCCCCTAAATATGGCAAATGAACCCGGAAAAGTGCCAAATTTGAACACGGTGATTTGCAGGTTGTATGTTCATCATAGAAAAAAACTCGTGGACAAAGGACAAAGGAAATTTGGACCCCCCTTCAATCTTAGTGATTTCCCCCTTGAAACCATGAAACTTCCTTGGTGATGGTTCGATTTATGAAAGGCGCGCATCATGACATAAGGAAAACATTCTCCAATTTTTACCAGGGCATGGTGAGGCCATTCCATGGCACCACACCAGGTGTCATGTTTTCCAACCATGTGTTTCATTTTTTGTATAGATGTTAACCGAGTAAACGACGCGTTTATGGTTGACTATTGCCACAGATTTCCTTGAAATATATGCCCATTCCTTGTAAAAGGCATGAGAATGTGCTAAATAACACGAGCATGCTTTTCCAGACCGTTCTTGTGCACCTTTTCATGCACCGATTTTTCGAATTTGAATTATGTCCATTAATGCCTAGAAAATGCACATAATCCCCTAAATATGGTAAATGAGCCCGGGAAAATGTCAAATTTTAACACATTGCATTTGAGGCGGTATGTTGATCGTCGGAAAAAATTGAATGACAAACTAGGACGGAAATGAGGGTTCCCCTTCAATCTTGGGGATTTCCCTCTCGAAAGCATGGAACTTCTTCAGTGATGGTTCGATTTATGAAGGGACTGTATGACGACATAAGCCAAACCTTCTCAAATTTTTACCAGGGCATGGTGAGGTCATACCATGGCACCATGCCAGGCGTCATGTTTTTAAGCATTTATTTCATTTTTTCTATAGTCGAAAACCCAACAAACAAACATTTGTGGTTGACTATTGCCACACATTTCATCGAAATATCTGTCCATTCCTTGTAAAAGGCATGAGAATTTACTAAATGGCACGAGCATGGTTTTCTAGGCCGTTCTTGTGGACCCTTTCATGCATCGATTGTTTGAACTTGAATCATGCGCATTAATGCCTAGGAAATGCACATAATCCCCTAAATATGGCAAATGAACCCGGAAAAGTGCCAAATTTGAACACGGTGATTTGCAGGTTGTATGCTCATCATAGAAAAAAAACTCGTGGACAAAGGACAAAGGAAATTTGGATCCCCCTTCAATCTTGGTGATTTCCCCCTCGAAACCATGAAACTTCCTCAGATGATGGTTCATTTTATGAAAGGCGTGCATCACAACATAAGGAAAACATTCTCCAATTTTTACCAGGGCATGGTGAGGCCATACCATGGCACCACACCAGGCGTCATGTTTCCAGACCATGTGTTTCATTTTTTGTATAGCACGAGCATTGTTTTCCAGACCGTTCTTGTGCACCTTTTCATGCACCGATTGTTCGAATTTGAATTATGTGCATAATTAATGCCTAGAAAATGCACACAATCCCCTAAATATGGTAAATGAGTTCGGAAAAATGTCAAATTTGAACACGTTTCATTTGAGGCGGTATGTTGATCGTTGGAAAAAAACTGAATGACAAACTAGGACAGAAATTTGGATTCCCCTTCAATCTTGGTGATTTCCCTCTCGAAAGCATCGAACTTCCTCGGTGATGGTTCGATTTATGAAGGGCGTGCATGACGACATGGGCACGGTGAGGCCATACCATGGCACCATGCCAGCCGTCATGTTTTTCAAGCACATATTTCATTATTCTATAGTTGATAACCCAGTAAATGACGCGTTTGTGGTTGATTCCATTGAAATCTCTGTCCATTCCTTGTAAAAGGCTTGAGAAATTACTAAATACCATGAGTATAGTTTTTCCAGACCGTTCTTGTGCACCCTTTCATGCGCCAATTGTTTGAATTTGAATTACGTGCATTAATGCCTACAAATGCACATAATCCCCTAAATATTGTAAATGAACCCGGAAAAGTGTCAAATTTGAACACGGTGATTAGCAGGGTTTATGTTCATCGTAGAAAAAAAACTCATGGATGAAGGACAAAGGAAATTTGGATTCCCAATCAATCTCGGTGATTTACTATCGCACACAATTCATCTCCGTCGCCTCTTCGAACCATGTGTGTTCACTCACACATGCAAAAGGAAAAGAAAACCCTCGCCCACTTCGTCCCCACTCACTCGCCGCGGACTCCTCCGCAACTCTACACCCGAAGCTCGAGGGCTGTTGGCGGCGGGCGTAGGTCGCGCTCCAAACGACACCGGATTTCGCCTCCACCGCTTTCCGCCACCTATCTGCACCGACATTCTAGACTCTGGTCGACTGGGGTTTTCTGCGGGATTGGGCCGGGGATTTTTCTCATGGAGAAGGTAATCAACTTAATTAGCGAAATATTCACTTGTCTCTTATCGCAGTCTGTCCGTCGTTGTTAATCAACCGGCAGAAATCGCCGTGGAATTATTTTTGTTCTAGCTGATTCGTGGGTGTTCATTCATGTGTGCACAGTGCGAGCACAAATCGGGCAACTATGGTCATGGCCAGTCAGAAACGAAGTTCTATCTCACCATTCCGGATGACTTCAGGGAGCGCCCGGTATGTTCAATCTCAACCTACCACGGTCGGCATGGCCTAAATTTGTGAACATATATCGTCTGTTGCTACATTATCTATATATTTGCATCAAATTTTTGTTACATTATCTATTTTTAATTCTATATTTTTGTACTATGCTTGCATCTATATATGGATATGTTCTATGAGTTGCTCCCATATTTGCATCTTGCTCGGTTATTTTAATATATCTAATTTACGACCTTAATTTTCATTTCAAGCAGTACATCCCTCGCTTTGCAAGAACAGGAGTAGAAGGAAATCTTGGGCTTTACTTTGCTAATGACTCCCAGGATGTCATATTGACAACACAACATGGATTTACAATGACGGTTAGCGTAAAACTTGATAAAGATGGTCACTCCTATTTTAATGCAAACCTTTGGAGAAAAATGTCTAAGTGTTATGAACTGAAAGCTGGCAATAAAATTCTAGTGCGTGCACCACAGCCTGGTCTAATTAACATGGATGTTTACTTCCCCAACGTCATCAGCCGATCAAAGTCTGATCGAGGTTAGTGTCCTTTCAACTTTCTCCATGCTGTCATATTACTATTTAAGCAACCAATTGTGATATCATATTATGACTCCGTTCCTAGGCAGTAACAAATTCTGTTTACCAATTTATGCGCACTATATATTCTTCTGACATGTTCTGAATAAATAATACCTTCCCAGCTTTTAAGCAGGATATGTTGGATGCGTAGTGAACGATCTGTATGTTACTAAGCGTACCAAATTTCACTGGAAGGACTTGAAGCATGTCATAAACTTTGTTGATAATCTGACAGAGATAGCACAACGTATGAACGCTGGATTTTGGATGGGATTAATTAGACCTATGGTGCACACACTGAACAAGACCAATTGTGTGCACAAAGCGCTGGTAAAAAGTCTTATTTTAACATTGATGCTCATAAACTATATATATCTTCAACGATATTTTACAATTGTTTTTATTCTACATGTCAACAGAAATTGCCCCTGTAGCCGTTCCTGGATCGATTTCCCGGCGTGGTCGAATTACGCTTGTGCCTGCTAATAACGCCAAAGCGATTGCAAGATTGCAAGGTACTGCATTTCCCACAAAAATGGAACCATTCAAATTAACAAGTTCTCGCTTCTTGTGGCAATGCATCCATATTGGAAAATTGGAGACACTGTTCTACTCTTGCTCTACCAAGGCACAGGAGGGCTCTCCCTTTTCATTGACGAGATGCCGAGTCGCCGTGATCAAGCTGTTTCCAGTGGATAGTTGTGGTTGTTGGCCCTCAGCCTCTTAAAATGTGCTAGCTGTTACTATATATGTTAAGTATGTAGATATGGACCATATGGTTGTTGGCCCTTAGCCTCTTAAAATGTGATAGTTGTTACTATGTTAAGTATGTAGATATGGACCATATGGTTGTCAAAACCGTGTTTCGAAGATCCTCCTTTTGTCGAAAGTGTAACCACTATATATATGTTACTCAAATGTTGTTACCCAAGTTCATAAATTTTCATGGAAAGTATTAGTATCGTACACAATTCGTTGAGTTTAAGCGTGTGCCCGATGTCCAGAAGGCATTTGCATATTAACTGTCCATATTGAAAATTCACACACATGTTCACATAAGGAAACATATGTGTAACATACTAATCATCGCACACGAGTACTCGCAGATGCATCGTGTGCGATACTCCTAGCCACCGCAAGCAACTAGTTTGCATTTTTCAAAGTTTTTTGTACACACAGAATCACACATGAAGTAACTGTATTGACCGTCTGTGTTGTAATTTCTCATCGCAAACAGTTCGTCCGAGTCGGCTGTTTGCCACATATCACACACATCTTGTTTACACGACTCATTTGTGTTCTTTTGGCTCATCGCAAACAGTTCATCCATGTGAACTATATGCTGCATATCACACACATCTTGTTAAGTTGAACCGTTTCTGTTGTGTTCCCTAATCGAAAAAAGTTCGTCCGAGTTAACGTATGCCGTATTTCGCACACACATTGATATGGCTGCCCGTTTCTGTTGTTCTACCTCATCGCAAATAGTTCGAATGGATTAACCGTGTGTCCTGAATCGCACACACATTGTTATGGCTGCCCGTTTCTGTTGTTCTGCCTCATCGCAGACTGTTTGAATGGATTAACCGTATGCCCTGCATCCCACACGCAACTAAAATCTTAACCGTGTTTGATGCATCCATCATCGCAAACGTTTTGCACCGTTTTTTATGGATTTTTTACACCACCGTTTGCAATTATTGCATCGCACACAATTTCGGCAAAGGGTCTCTGATCGTAGTGTCGCACTAGCAGTCTCCTGCAGTAGTGACGGCAGGGTAATACCGTATACAGGTAGGTATGGTGGACTCATCTGGAATAACTTTGGGTTCAAGGTTTTTGATGTACAAGCAGAATTCCCACTTAGTACAGGCGAAGGCTAGCAATTTAGATTGAGAAGCGGCCAGCTAGAGAGCAACAACGATCATAACCATGCATTACGCATAAGTAACAGTGGACACTAGCATGAGTAGGATATGAACACCATGAACATAAATATTATAGAGGCTATGTTGGTTTTGATTCAACTACATGCATGAACATGTACCAAGTCAAGCCACTCAAACATTTAGAGGAGGATACCATATCATCATACTACATCACAATCATCTTAACGCTATGTTGATATCCAAGATAAATCATTATCAACTCCCAGCTACTTATGCATGTCATGAGAAACTATAATCTCTAATTGTCATTGCAAACATGTTTAATCATAATGGGCTGAAGCCTGGATACTAGGTTAAACATATTTACACAAATAGAACAAGTCGAGTTCATACCAGTTTCTCTTTGCCTCGGCCAGCTCATCGAATATCGTCATTATTGCCTTTCACTTGCACGACCGGATGATATGAAAATAATAATAGTGCAAGAGTGTCGTGGACTAAGCTGTAATCTGCAAACATTTTATTCAACAGGAGAAGACAAGGTAAAATGGGCTCTTTATTAGTTCAATAGTTATTCATATGAGAGCCACTCAACATTTTCATCGTGGTCTTCTCCTCGGTACAACTCGAATAAAAAGAAAAGAAATTCAGAGAAACACACTGAAATATTTTTGGAGTTTTGGTTTTCTTCAACAAGCAAATAAAAAGAAAAAACGAGAAAAACTATTTACACGGGAAAGCTCCCAACAAGCAAAAGAAGAACAAGGAAATCTTTTTGGATTTTCTTTTTAATATTACTACTAGGCATGCATAGAAAGTAATTACTACAACTAATTTTTTTGATTTTTCTAAAGTTTTTCAAACACACAAGAGGAAAGCAAGAAAATAAATCTAAGCATGGATGATACAATGAAAAAGTGCGAGCACCAACAAATAGAAAAAGTGGACATGAATGTAATGTCGGTGAGAACACATACTCCCCCAAGCTTAGGCTTTTGGCCTAAGTTGGTAATCAATCAGTAGCCTGGAGGGTAGTAGTCGGCGTGGTAGCTCACGGAAGCTCTCGGTGCGGATGCCTCGGCCTGCCGGGCTGCCACCACTGCTGCGTTGTGAGCTCGGGCCTCGCTCTCAAGAACAAAATATCTCCCCTTGATGTGACAATCAAAGAGAGAAGGCGCAGGCAAATATGTGTCCGCAACATGTGATTGGTTAAACAACAAATTATAAGTGAAGTTATCAGCCCTTCCCTTGAGAATCTTAAGCTCCTTTAAGGCATCAAAACCTAAATATCGAGTGGGTAGGATAGGATCAAAGGGCAAAGGTGAAACACCCAGTCCTCGTGCTAAACGTGTGGCATAAATTCCACCATAGCACCAGCCACTATTGGAGTTATGCTGAAGTCTACGTGCAACAATTGCCCCAAGGTTATAATTCCTTTCACCAGTGAGAGCGGCGTGAATGAGGCTCAAGTCTGGCGCACAAAGTATGCTACAGTCTTGCTTGCCTACTATACATTTCCCATTAAATAATGAGAGGTACTGAATTGCGGGAAAGTGAATGCTCTTTATTCTTCCTTGTCTCACTCCCCTACCTTCACCGTAACAAAGGCTAGTCAAGAAAGACTCAAACTCAACCTTTGATGGATCATCAAGAGAGCTCCAAAATGGAAGTTTGCAATGGTAAGCAAAATTCTCCAGTGGGATAGTAAATGGTTCATCATAAAGCATAAAATACACCCTAGACTCACATGGAAAATATTTAAATCCTTTGACAAATGATTCAGTGAGAAGTTGGTGTTGTTCACACTTATCTGAAAGGTAGGGACCGAGACCGGCATTGTGAACGTATTGCTCAAATTCCTCCTTAATGCCCACACGCACCATATAGTCATCGCAAGGCCATAAGCATGTTTTGGTGGTGGCATCTCGCGTGGAACTTTCACTTGGTTCAACGTATGACCGACGAGCAGAACTGTCACTAGAGGATGCCCTCGAGGATCGTCTCCTCGAGGAACTCCTTCCAAATAGGTTCATCATGTCCGCGTACAATTTTCAGAAAATAAAATTTTTTTGGGGTGGCAAAAATTTGTCAACAAAACTTCACAAAATTGATAGCAACTACTCATAGGGATAGATAGAGGCCATAGCAAGCATTCAAACTACTTCGAAAACTAAGAATTCAACATGCAAGCACATCTACAGCAACACCAAGAGTAGCTAATTATTCAAAGTATAAACTACAAAAACAAAAACTAATTGGACAAATGATGGAGTCACATACCAAGTAACAATTCCCCGAAACAGTTTCAGAAACGGAGCTTTGAGCAAAGAGATCGAAATCCGCGGGTTTGAGCTCAAGAACATGGGAGAGAGAGCAATGGGGATTTTTTCTGGAGGTGAGTGATGATGTGGGCTAAAGAGATAAGTGAGGGGCCCACGTGGGGACCACAACCCACCAGGGCACGCCTGGGGGTCCTGGCATGCCCAGGTGGGTTGTGCCCACCTGGTGCACCTCCCTCTGGTATTATTTGCACCAAAAATTCTTAAATATTCAGAAAAAATCATATAAAATTTTCAGAGCATTCTGAGAACTTTTATTTTTGGGTCATTTTTTATTGCACGGAAAATTAAGAAAACAGGCAAAACATGGCATTTTATTTTATTTAACTAATACAAACAGAAAACAAAAGGTAGGGACAGAAGGTAGTGCTTACTAAATTCATCAACTTCATACCGTTCAAAAATGATCCATTAATAAGGTTGATCAGGTCTTATTAACAACCACTTTCGACTAGCATGAAACCGAAGAACTTTCGTAAATCACTAAGTTACCTCAATGGGGATATGCATTTCCCCAATAATAAGCATTTCATATTTCTTTTTAACAGTAGGTAGAGGTATTTGAAAACTTCCAATATTGATTGTCGGAGATTTTTCAATAACATTAATACCATTCACTTGGAATTGTTTCTCCTGAAAGTGCACCGTATGCTCATTACCATTGATATGAAAAGTGACCTTGCTTTTATTGCAAAAATAACAGCCCCTGCAGTATTCAAGAAGGGTCTACCAAGGATAATCGACATGTTGTCGTCCTCGGGCATCTCAAGTATGACAAAGTCAGTCAAAATAGTAACATTAGCAACAACAACGGGCACATCCTCACAGATACCGATAGGTATGGCAGTTGATTTGTCAGCCATTTGCAAAGATATTTCAGTAGGTGTGAGTTTATTCAATTCAAGTCTTTTATATAAAGAGAAAGGCATAACACTAACACCAGCTCCAAAATCACACAAAGCAGTTTTCACATAATTCTTTTTGATAGAGCAAGGTATAGTTGGTATTCCCGGATCTCCAAGTTTTTTAGGTACTCCATCTTTAAAAGTGTAATTAGCAAGCATAGTGGAGATTTCAGCTTCTGGTATTTTTCCCTTATTAGTGATGATGTCTTTCATGTACTTTGCATAAGGAGGCATTTTCAAGATATTAGTCAAGCGAGTATGCAAAAAGACTGGCCTCAGCATTTCAGCAAAGCATTCAAATTCTTCATCATCATTCTTTTTAGTTGACTTAGGTGGAAAAGGCATAGGTTTTTGAACCCACGGCTCTCTTTCTTTACCGTGTTTCCTAGCCACAAAGTCTCTTTTATCATACCTTTTATTCTTAGGTTGTGGGTTATCAAGATCAACAGATGGTTCTATCTCAACATCATTACCTGGTTCTTTTTCATTACTTGGTTGAGTGTCTTCATGAACCTCATCATTATCTTTTTCATTATCACTAGGTGAGTGTTCATTACCAGATTGAGTTTCAGCATCTGAGATAGAAGTTTCATTATCTTTATCAAGAGGCTTTTCTATTTCAGGTTCACTAGAAGTATGCAAAGTCCTATCATTTTTCTTTTTCTTTTTCTTTTTAAAAGGACTAGGTGCACTAGTGTTAGCTCTTTGTGAATCTTGTTCAATTCTTTTTGGGTGTCCCTTAGGATAAAGTGGTTCCTGAGTCATTTTACCTCCTCTAGTTGCAACTCTAACAGCAAAGTCATGCATATTATGATTCATTTCATCAAGTAATTCTCTTTGAGATTTAGCAACTTGTTCTAACTGGGTTTGTACCATAGAAGCATGTTTTCCAACACCTCTAACATCATTTGATATTCTAAATAACAAGTCACTCAAGCGAGCAATCATATTAGAGTTGTATTTCAATTTTTTCATAACATTTGCATTGAAGTGATCTTGTTTTTTAATATAGTTTTCAAACTCATAAAGGCATTGACTAGGATGCATATTGTGAGGATTATCATTATCATTGAACTTCATAATAGAATTTACCTCTACCACCTTAGGCAGTGGTGGTGTATTAAGCCCATGTATTTCTTTAATAGGAGGTAAATGTTTAACATCCTCAGCTTTAATACCTTTTTTCATCATAGATTTCTTTGCCTCTTGCATATCTTCAGGACTGAGATATAATATACCCCTCTTCTTTGGAGTGGGTTTAGCCGGTGGTTCAGGAATAATCCAATCATCATAATTTTTCAATATGTTATTCAATAATTCTTCAGCTTGAGCAATAGTTCGTTCCTTGAAAACACAACCAGCAAAACTATCTAGGAAGTCCCTAGAAGCATCGGTTAGTCCATTATAGAAGATACCAAGTATTTCGTTTTTCGAGGATGATCAGGGAAAGCATTAAGTAACTGGCAAAGCCTCCCCCAAGCTTGTGGGAGACTCTCTTCTTTAGTTTGCACAAAGTTAAATATTTCCTGTAAGGCAGCTTGTTTCTTATGAGCAGGAAAATATTTTGCAGAGAAGTAATAAATCATATTCTGGGGACTACGCACACAACCCGGAGCAAGAGTATTGTACCAAGCTTTAGCATCACCCTTTAATGAGAAAGGAAATAATTTGAGAATAAAGTAATAGCGAGTTTTCTCATCATGAGTAAAAATGGTGGCTATATCATTCTACTTAGTAAGATGTGCCACAACAGTTTCAGTTTCATAACCATGGAAAGGATCAGATTCAACCAAAGTGATTAACTCTAGGTCGACAGAGAATTCATAATCCTTACCATCAATAAAGATAGGTGAAGTAGCAAACTTAGGATCACATTTCATTCTAGCATTCAGAGATTTTTCTTTATACTTTTGTAGTAATTTATCTAGATCATCTCTATCATTGCAAGCAAGAATGTCTCTAGTTGTTTCTTCACTCATAACATAACCTTCCGGTACCTTAGGCAATTCATATCTAGGAAGGCTAGTTCTAGCAGGTGTTTCAGGAGATTCAGTTTCAAGCTCATCATCATAGTCAACAACATCATGTTGTATAACTCTAGCAATTTGTTCATCAAGAAATTCACCAAGTGGCACATCATCATTACCAAGCAAGGTACTAGCATCATCATAAGCATCATTCATAGTAGAAGTAGCATCCTCAATAACTTGCAACATATCAGAATTAATAGCATGTGGTGGTGTTGCAAGTTTACACATAACAGAAGGTGAATCTAAAGCAGAACTGGATGGCAGTTCCTTACCTCCCCTCGTCTTAGAGGGATAAAACTTAGTCTTTGGATCCTTCAGATTCTTCATAGTGATAATATGATAATAATCCTAAGTGACTCAAAAAATATAGCTATGCTCCCCGGCAACGGCGCCAGAAAAAGGTCTTGATAACCCACAAGTATAGGGGATCGCAACAATTTTCGAGGGTAAAGTATTTAACCCAAAGTTATAGATTCGACACAAGGGGAGCCAAAGAATATTTGAAGGTATTAGCAGCTGAGTTGTCAATTCAACCCCACCTGGAGATTAATTATTTGCAGCAAAGTGATCAGTAGCAAAGTAGTTTGATAGTTTTGATAGTAGTGACAACAGCGATTGTAACGGTAACAGTGATAGCAGTAATTTTGTAGCAAGTGTAACAATGATGATAGCAGTAGTAACGCAGCAAGATCAATATAAATAAATTCGTAGGCATTGGATCGATGACTTGTTGGATGACATTCATCATGTGACAGTTATAACCTAGGGCGATACGGCACTAGCTCCAGTTCATCGATATAATGTAGGCATGTATTCCGTAAATAGTCATATGTGCTTTATTAAAAGAACTTGCATGACATCTTTTGTCCTACCCTCCCGTGGCAGCGGGGTCCATATTGGAAACTAAGGGATATTAAGGCCTCCTTTTAATAGAGAACCGGAACAAAGCATTAACACATAGTGAATACATGAACTCCTCAAACTACGGTCATCACCGGGAGTGGGCCCGGTTGTTGTCACTCCGGGGTTGCCGGATCATAACACGTAGTAGGTGACTATAACTTGCAACATCAGATCTAAAACATGGATATAATGATGAATTCATAAATGGTTCAGATCTGAGTTCATGGCACCCGGGCCCAAAGTGGACACTAGGGATCGGGCCCTAACAAAACTAACTCGATTACATGATGAATCTCATCCAACTCCTCACCAACCAGTGAGCCTACGAAGGAATTACTCACTCCCGGTGGGGAGCATCATGGAATTGGCGATGGAGAAGGGTTGGTGATGACGAAGAACGAAGATCCCCCTCTCCGGAGCCCCAAACGAACTCCAGATCTGCCCTCCCGAGGAAGAACATGGCCTGGCGGTGGCTCCGTCTCATGGGTTGCGATAACTCTTCTCCCTGTTTTTTCTAGAAATATGTGATTTTATAGTATCAGGGGGTCGTCAGCGGGGCCACCAGGTGGGTACAACCCACCTGGGCGCGCCAGGAGAGGGGTGTGCCCTGGTGGGTTGTGCCCACCCAGGGGCCCCTCTCTGGTGGATCTTGGCTCCAGAAATTCTTCTTATTGATATAAAAAATCTTCGCAAAGTTTTGATCCATTCCGAGAACTTTTATTTCTGCACAAAAACAACACCATGGTAGTTCTGCTGAAAATAACGTCAGTCCGGGGTTAGTTTCATTCAAATCATGCAAATTAGAGTCCAAAACAAGAGGAAAAGCGTGAGAAAAAGTAGATACGTTGGAGACGTATCAGTAAACCATAGCACGATCCGCACCAGAGTGGTACGGTAATCCTGTTCTAGAAGTCATGTTACTAGACCATGACAAACCTATGAACTATGAGGAAGCGATGATGAGCCCAGATTCCGATAGGCTTGAGCCCATGAAATCTGAGATATGATCCATGTATGAGAACAAAGTGTGGACTTTGGTGGACTTGCCGATGATCGGCAAGCCATTGAGAATAAACGGATCTTCAAGAGGAAGACGGGCACTAATGCTAGTGTTACTATCTAGAAAGCTCGGCTTGTCGCAAAATGTTTTCAACAAGTTCAAGGTGTTTACTACGATGAGATTTTCTCACTCGTAGCGATGCTTAAGTCTGTCCGAATCATGTTAGCAATTGCCACGGATGTCAATACTGCATTCCTTAATGGATTTCTTAAAGAAGAGTTGTATATGATGCAACCAGAAGGTTTTTTCGATCCTAAAGGTGCTAACAAAGTGTGCAAACTCCAGCGATCCATCTATGGTCTGGTGCAAGCATCTCGGAGTTGAAATATAGGCTTTGATAAGGTGATCAAAGCATATGGTTTTATACAGACTTATGGTGAAGCATGTATTTACAAGAAAGTGAGTGGGAGCTTTGTAGCATTTCTGATATTATATGTGGATGACATATTGTTGATTGGAAATGATATAGAATTTCTGGATAGCATAAAAGGATACTTGAATAAGAAATTTTTTAGATGAAAGACCTCGGTGAAGGTACTTATATATTGGGCATAAAGATCTATAGGGATAGATCGAGACGCTTAATAGGACTTTCACAAAGCACATACCTTGACAAGATTTTGAAGAAGTTCAAAATGGATCAGTCAAAGAAAGGGTTCTTGCCTGTGTTGCAAAGTGTGAAGTTGAGTAAGACTCAAAGCCAGACCACGGCAGCAGATATAGAGAGAATGAAAGTCATTCCCTATGCCTCAGCCATAGATTCTATAAAGTATGTCATGCTGTGTACCACACCTATTGTATACCTTGCCATGAGTTTGGCAAGGGAGTACAATAGTGATATAAGAGTAGATCATTGACAACAGTCAAAATTATCCTTAGAGGACTAAGGAAATATTTCTCGGTTATGGAGGTGATAAAGAGTTCGTCGTAAAGAGTTACATCGATGCAAGCTTTGACACCAATCTGGATGACTCTGAGTCTCGATCTGGATACATATTGAAAGTGGGAGGATTTAGCTAGAGTAGCTCCATGCAGAGCGTTGTAGACATAGAAATTTGAAAAATACATACAGATCTGAATGTGGCAGACCCGTTGACTAAATCTCTCAAAACATGATCACACCTTAGTAGTCTTTGGGTGTTAATCACATGGCGATGTGAACTAGATTACTGACTCTAGTAAACCCTTTGGGTGTTGGTCACATGACGATGTGAACTATTGGTGTTAAATCACATGGCGATGTGAACTAGATTATTGACTCTAGTGCAAATGGGAGACTGAAGGAAATATGCCCTAGAGGCAATAATAAAGTTGTTATTTTATATTTCCTTATATCATGATAAATGTTTATTATTCACGCTAGAATTGTATTAACTGGAAACTTGATACATGTGTGGATACATAGACAAAACACCATGTCCCTAGTAAGCCTCTACTAGACTAGCTCGTTAATCAAAGATGGTTAAGTTTCCTAACCATAGACATGTGTTGTCATTTGATGAATGAGATCACATCATTAGGAGAATGATGTGATGGACAAAGACCCATCTATTAGCTTAGCATGTTGATCGTTCAGTATTGTATGAGTTATGTGATTTGGTGACCGAATGTTGTTCGGAGTTCCGGATGAGATCACAGACATGACGAGGAGTCTCGAAATGGTCGAGAGGTAAAGATTTGATATATTGGATGATAGTATTCAGACACCATAAGTGTTCCGGATTGTATTGGGTACATATCAGAGTACCGGGGGGGGGGGTACCGGAACCCCCAGGGGAAGATATGGGCCATATGGGTCATAGGAGGGAGGCACACCAGCCCACATAGGGGTGGCGCGCCCCCCACAGGGAAGGAGGCTGAATTGGACTAGGGGAGGGGGCACTGCCCCCCTTTCCTTCTCCCCCCTCTCTCTCTTTTCCCTTTACCCTCCGGTAAAAGGAACAGGGGGGCGAATCCAACTAGGAGCCCAAGTAGGATTCCTCCTACTTGGGCATGCCTAGGGACGACCTCCTCCCCCTCCCTTCTTTATATACGTGGGGCGGCGCCTACAACACACAGCAATTGTTCCAAGCCGTGTGCGGCACCCCCCCTCCACAGTTTACGCCTCCGGTCATATTCACGTAGTGCTTAGGCAAAGCCCTGCGCAGATCACTTCACCATCATCGTCACCACGCCGTCATGCTGACGGAACTCTCCCTCGACACTTTGCTGGATCAAGAGTTCAAGGGACGTCACTGAACTGAACGTGTGCAGAACTCGGAGTTGCCGTACGTTCGGTGCTTGATCGGTCAAAACGAGAAGAAGTTCAACTACATCAACCGCGTTGTTAAACGCTTCCGCTTTCTGTCTACGAGGGTACGTGGACACACTCTCCCCCTCTAGTTGATATGCATCTCCCAGATAGATCTTGCGTGAGCGTAGGAATTTTTTTGTAATTGCATGCTACGTTCCCCAACAGTGGCTCCAGAAGACGGCGAACTCGCCGTCCCTCGGCGCCGGCAAGATATCCCTCGCGTCGGGAAGGCGCGTCCCCACCATCGCCGCAACGAGGAGGCTCCGCGTCATGCGGATGAACTCGATGTGCCCCTGATGGACGTTGCAGCCGTCCCAGTCGCCTCGCGCCATGTCTCGGCTTGCGGTGGCTAGGCGATGGCGCGGTGAGGCTGGGCGGTGGTGGAGTCACTGCAGCGCTTCGACGGCACGTGGCGTAGGGGCGCGCCGGCCGTGAGGAAGCAAGGAGAAGAAGAAGAAGGAGTGAGCGGGGTGGGCGTGCGTTTGGCCGCCCCCTCCCATCTATTTATGTGGCCACGACGGCGGAGCGGAGGCGACACATCGTGGGGGCGTGGGGATTAACTGCGCCCACGCCCCGCACGGCCCCAAAAATCCCGCACCTTAAAGGCGCGCAATCATTCTGCCCAAGAAGGGCAACCGACCACCTCAGCCGCAGCAGATCCGCACGCGGGTAGAGGCCGTGTAGTGGTGGGCCCGAGCCTGCAGCGACGTCCCATCGCGCGCGTGGGCTTGCAGGCCGTCCTGGCCTACCGGCGATGCATGGCGAGCGAGCAACGGGCGGCAAGCGTGCCACCCGGGGCCCGCCATGGCAATTCAAATTCATCAGGCGGCCGACCTTGCCTCAGCCGGCTCTTTTCAGGCGGCTTCTATCAGCCGGACGAAGCGAAGGCAAAGGATCTCTCAGAGGAGGAAACTGCTGAGGCACTCCAGCTTTGAGCCGTGGCACCTCACTAGCTTGGGGGACTACTGCCGGGGGGATAGACCCCGGGTAGCCTCATCCCGACCTAACGACATTTCAAGACATCGGGGCTAGCAAAGCCCGTCACACCTTCCGGACACGCGGCCGGCTCCATGGACCGGCTAGGACCAAGCGGCCGGCTTCTAGAAGACGATGCACTCTTAAAAGGCGGCTTTGGGGGAGGCTGGCTCCTAGAAGACGGCCCTTCCTCCCCTCGGAATATGCACTCACCTGCTCTGACAAGACGGGGCGTGGCTACAGGGCCACCTACTCCCCCAAATCTCGGAGGATCATGGCTACAGTATGAATTGACCAAGCGGCCACCTACCCTCCAGGCGCGGGACTGTAGCCATGCGACTCATGACATGGCCATCATCGGCAAGGGCCTTGCTACCGCAAAGGGCAATCAGTACGGCCCGCAGGCGGCGGGCCCTACCTGTCCGCGAGCTCCCGGAAGACGGTGCACCCCTTGAAGGCGGCTCTAGGGCGGGCCGACATCCAGTAGCCGACCCTTCCCTCCCCTCGGAGTCCGCACTCACCTGCTTCGACGAGACGGAGCATGGCTACAGTGTGCGCTGACCAAGCGGCCACCAACCCGCCTGACGCGGGACTGTAGCCATATGACTCCTCACGCATCCTCCGTCATCAAGGACAAAGCTACAACAAAAGGCAATCAGCGTGGCCCGCAGGCGGTGCGACCTACTTATCTGCCAGATTCTCGGCAGCCGGCGGGGCCCTCCAGAGGCGGGCCCTAGCAGTCAGCGGAGAACCCGACGACTCTAGACACTGACGTCCGGGTCGTACACCCGGTCGTGTTACCATTGTACCCCTGAGGGGTTGGCCCATAAAACCCCCCAGGGCTCACCCATGCAAAGGGTTCAGCCTTCATTCCCATACACCACCATAGCTAGGAGAAGAGAGCTAGCCATGTCCTTCTTCCTCCTCTAGCAACACAGCTCAAGGAGCAACCTTGTACACCTTTGATCTTAGTCATCATAGCAGGAGTAGGGGTGTTATCTCTCCGGAGAGCCCCGAACCTGGGTACGTCTCGTGTGCCCTCGAGCTCGTGCTCACTCTCGCTTCCAGAACACGAAGACGTCCTCATGGCTCCACCCACGATAAGCCACCCCCTGGCATCTAACCTGAGATTACCATGACACGCCCCAAAATCTCTAATTCAATGTCAACATTGTTTGTGCCATGGTGCGGAGGTGCCCCACATAGTATGTCCAGCTCACCCTCGCCGACGAGACAAAATCACGGTGCAGGTTGCTGAAGGAAATATGCCCTAGAGACAATAATAAAGTTGTTATTTATATTTCCTTATATCATGATAAATGTTTATCATTCATACTAGAATTGTATTATCCGAAAACTTAGTACATGTGTGAATACATAGACAAACAGAGTGTCACTAGTATGCCTCTACTTGACTAGCTCGTTGAATCAAAGATGGTTAAGTTTCCTAGCCATAGACATGAGTTGTCATTTGATTAACGGGATCACATCATTAGAGAATGATGTGATTGACTTGACCCATTCTGTTAGCTTAGCACTTGATCGTTTAGTATATTGCTATTGCTTTCTTCATGACTTATACATGTTCCTATGACTATGAGATTATGCAACTCCCGAATACCGGAGGAACACTTAGTGTGCTACCAAACGTCACAATGTAACTGGGTGATTATAAAGGTGCTCTACAGGTGTCTCCGATGGTACTTGTTGAGTTGGCATGGATCGAGATTAGGATTTGTCGCTCCGATTGTCGGAGAGGTATCTCTGGGTCCTCTCGGTAATGCACATCACTATAAGCCTTGCAAGCAATGTGACTAATGAGTTAGTTGCGGGATGGTGCATTACGGAACCAGTAAAGAGACTTGCCGGTAACGAGATTGAACTAGGTATTGAGATACGGACGATCGAATCTCGGGCAAGTAACATACCGATGACAAAGGGAACAACGTATATCGTTATGCGGTTTGACCGATAAAGATCTTCGTAGAATATGTGGGAACCAATATGAACATCCAGGTTCCACTATTGGTTATTGACCGGAGACGTGTCTCAGTCATGTCTACATAGTTCTCGAACCCATAGGGTCCGCACGCTTAACGTTCGGTGACGATCGGTATTATGAGTTTATGTGTTTTGATGTACCGAAGATAGTTCGGAGTCCCGGATGTGATCACGTACATGACGAGGAGTCTCGAAATGGTCGAGACATAAAGATTGATATATTGGATGACTATATTCGGACGCCGGATGAGTTCTGGGGGTCACCGGATAATTATCACAGTGCCAGGGGGTTATCGGAACCCCCGGGGGGACTAATGGGCCAACATGGGCCTTGTGAGAGAGAGAGGAGGGGCCATAGGGCTGCCCCCCCCCTTGAGGAGTCCGAATTGGACAAGGAGGGGGGCGACGCCCCCTCTTTCGCTCCCTCTCTCCCTCTCCTTCCTTCCCCATCCCTCCTCCTAGTTGGACTAGGAAAGGGGGAGTCCGACTCCTACTAGGAGGAGGACTCCTCCCCTCCTTGGCACTCCCAAGGCCCGTCTGGCCTCCGCCCTTGCTCCTTTATATACGGGGGCAGGGGGCACCCTAGAACACAACAACAAACATTTTCTTAGCCGTGTGCGGTGCCCCCCTCCACCATAATCCACCTCGGTCATATCGTTGCAGTGCTTAGGCGAAGCCCTGCGCTGGTAGCTTAATCATCATCGTCATCACGCCGTCGTGCTGATGAAGCTGTCCCTCGACACTCAGCTGGATCGAGAGTTCGTGGGAGGTCACCGAGCCGAACATGTGCAGATCGCGGAAGTGCCGTACTTTCGGTACTAGGATCGGTCGAATCGTGAAGACGTACGACTACATCAACCGCGTTGTCATAACGCTTCTGCTTACGGTCTACGTGGGTACGTGGACTACACTCTCCCCTCTCGTTGCTATGCATCACCATGATCTTGCGTGTGCGTAGGATTTTTTTTAAATTACTGCGTTCCCCAACAGTGGCATCCGAGCCAGGTTTATGCGTAGATGTTATATGCACGAGTAGAACACAAGTGAGTTGTAGGCGATAATAGTCATACTGCTTACCAGCATGTCATACTTTGATTCGGCGGTATTGTTGGATGAAGCGGCCCGGACCGACATTACGCGTACGCTTACGCGAGACTGGTTCTACCGACGTGCTTCGCACACAGGTGGCTGGCGGGTGTTAGCTTCTCCAACTTTAGTTGAATCGAGTATGGCTACGCTCGGTCCTTGTTGAAGGTTAAAACAGCACATACTTTACGAAAAATCATTGTGGTTTATATGCGTAGGTAAGAACGGTTCTTGCTCAGCCCATAGCAGCCACGTAAAACTTGCAACAACAAAGTAGAGGACGTCTAAATTGTTTTTGCAGGGCATGTTGTGATGTGATATGGTCAAGACATGATGCTAAATTTTATTGTATGAGATGATCATGTTTTGTAACGGAGTTATCGGCAACTGGCAGGAGCCATATGGTTGTCGCTTTATTGTATGAAATGCAATCGCCATCTAATTGCTTTACTTTATCACTAAGCGGTAGCGATAGTCGTAGAAGCAATAGTTGGCGAGACGACAATGATGCTACGATGGAGATCAAGGTGTCGCGCCGGTGATGATGGTGATCATGACGGTGCTTTGGAGATGGAGATCAAAGGCACAACATGATGATGGCCATATCATATCACTTATATTGATTGCATGTGATGTTTATCCTTTATGCATCTTATTTTGCTTAGTTTGACGGTAGCATTATAAGATGATCTCTCACTAAATTTCAAGGTACAAGTGTTCTCCCTGAGTATGAACCGTTGCTACAGTTCGTCGTGCCGAGACACCACGTGATGATCGGGTGTGATAAGCTCTACGTTCACAAACAACGGGTGCAAGCCAGTTTTGCACACGCATAATACTCGGGTTAAACTTGACGAGCCTAGCATATGCAAATATGGCCTCGGAACACTGAGACCGAAAGGTCGAGCGTGAATCATATAGTAGATATGATCAACATAGTGATGTTCACCATTGAAAACTACTCCATCTCACGTGATGATCGGACATGGTTTAGTTGATATGGATCACGTGATCACTTAGATGATTAGAGGGATGTCTATCTAAGTGGGAGTTCTTAAGTAATATGATTAATTGAACTTTACTTTATCATAAACTTAGTACCTGATATTATTCTGCATGTCTATGTTGTTGTAGATAAATGGCCCATGCAACTGTTCCGTTGAATTTTGATGCGTTCCTAGAGAAAGCTAAGTTGAAAGATGATGATAGCAACTACACGGACTGGGTCCGTAACTTGAGGATTATCCTCATTGCTGCACAGAACAATTATGTCCTGGAAGCACCGCTAGGTGCCAAACCCGTTGCAGGAGCAACGCCAGATGTTATAAACGTCTGGCAGAGTCAAGCTGATGACTACTCGATAGTTCAGTGTGCCATGATTTACGGCTTAGAACCGGGACTTCAACGATGTTTTGAACGTCATGGAGCATATGAGATGTTCCAGGAGTTGAAGTTAATATTTCAAGAAAATGCCCGGATTGAGAGATATGAAGTATCCAATAAGTGCTACAGCTGCAAAATGGAGGAGAATAGTTCTGTCAATGAGCACATACTCAAAATGTCTGGGTATAACAATCACTTGATTCAACTGGAAGTTAATCTTCCTGATGATAGTGTCATTGACAGAATTCTTCAATCACTGCCACCAAACTATAAGAGCTTCGTGATGAACTATAACATGCAAGGGATGGATAAGCCAATTCCCGAGCTCTTCGCAATGCTAAAGGCTGCGGAGGTAGAAATCAAGAAAGAGCATCAAGTGTTGATGGTCAACAAGACCACCAGTTTCAAGAAAAAGGGTAAAGGGAAGAAGGGGAACTTCAAGAAGAACGGCAAGCAAGTTGTTGCTCAAGTGAAGAAGCCCAAGTCTGGACCTAAGCCTGAGACTGAGTGCTTCTACTGCAAAGGGTCTGGTCACTGGAAGCGGAACTGCACCAAGTATTTGGCAGATAAGAAGGATGGCTAGGTGAACAAAGGTATATGTGATATACATGTTATTAATGTGTACCTTACTAATGCTCGCAGTAGTACCTAGGTATTTGATACTGGTTCTGTTGCTAATATTTGCAACTCGAAACAGGGACTACGGATTAAGCGAAGATTGGCTAAGGACGAGGTGACGATGCGCATGGGAAATGGTTCCAAAGTCGATGTGATCACAGTCGGCACACTCATCTACCTTCGGGATTAGTTTTAGACCTGAATAATTGTTATTTGGTGCCAGCGTTAAGCATGAACATTATATCTGGATCTTGTTTGATGCGAGACGGTTATTCATTTAAATCAGAGAATAATGGTTGTTCTATTTATATGAGTAATATCTTTTATGGTCATGCACCCTTGAAGAGTGGTCTATTTTTATTGAATCTCGATAGTAGTGATACACATATTCAGCCAAAAGATGCAGAGTTGATAATGATAGTGCAACTTATTTGAGGCACTGCCGTTTGGGTCATAAGCGCATGAATAAACTCCATACTGATGGACTTTTGGAATCACTTGATTATGAATCACTTGGGACTTGTGAACCATGCCTCATGGGCAAGATGACTAAAACGCCATTCTCCGGAACAATGGAGCGAACAACAGATTTGTTGGAAATCATACATACTGATGTGTGTGGTCCGATGAATATTGAGGCTCGCGGCGGGTATCATTATTTTCTCACCTTCACAGATGATTTGAGTAGATATGGGTATATCTACTTGATGAAACATAAGTCTGAAACATTTGAAAAGTTCAAAGAATTTCAGAGTGAAGTGGAAAATCATCGTAACAAGAAAATAAAGTTTCTACGATCTGATCGTGGAGGAGAATATTTGAGTTACGAGTTTGGTCTTCATTTGAAACAATGCGGAATAGTTTGGCAACTCACGCCACCCGGAACACCACAGCGTAATGGTGTGTCCGAACGTCGTAATCGTACTTTACTGGATATGGTGCGATCTATGATGTCTCTTACTAATTTACCGCTATCGTTTTGGGGTTATGCTATAGAGAACGGCTGCATTCACGTTAAATAGGGCACCATCTAAATCCATTGAGACGACACCTTATGAACTGTGGTTTGGCAAGAAACCCAAGTTGTCATTTCTTAAAGTTTGGGGCTGCGATGCTTATGTGAAAAAGCTTCAACCTGATAAGCTCGAACCCAAATCGGAGAAATGTGTCTTCATAGGATGCCCAAAGGATACTGTTAGGTACACCTTCTATCATAGATCTTAAGGCAAGACATTCATTGCTAAGAATGGATCCTTTCTAGAGAAGGAGTTTCTCTCGAAAGAAGTGAGTGGGAGGAAAGTAGAACTTGTTGAGGTAACTATACCTGCTCCCTTATTGGAAAGTAGTTCATCACAGAAATCTCTTCGTGTGACTCCTACACCAATTAGTGAGCAAGCTAATGATGGTGATCATGTAACTTCAGATCAAGTTACTACTGAACCTCGTAGGTCAACCAGGGTAAGATCCGCACCAGAGTGGTACGATAATCCAGTTCTGGAGGTCATGTTACTTGACCATGACGAACCTACGAACTATGAGGAAGCGATGATGAGCCCAGATTCTGCAAAATGGCTTGATGCCATGAAATCTGAGATGGGATCCATGTATGAGAACAAAGTATGGACTTTGGTTGACTTGCCCATTGATCGGAAAGCCATCGAGAATAAATGGATCTTCAAGAAGAAGACTGACGCTGACAGTAATGTTACTGTCTACAAGGCTCGACTTGTTGCAAAAGGTTTTTGACAAGTCCAAGGAGTTGACTACGATGAGACATTCTCACCCGTAGCGATGCTTAAGTCCGTCCGAATCATGTTAGCAATTTCTGCATTTTATGATTATGAAATTTGACAAATGGACGTAAAGACTGCATTCCTGAATGGATTTCTGGAAGAAGAGTTGTATATAATGCAACCTGAAGGTTTTATCGATCCAAAGGATGCTAACAAAGTGTGCAAACTCCAGCGATCCATTTATGGACTGGTGCAAGCATCTCGGAGTTGGAATAAACGTTTTGATAGTGTGATCAAAGCATATGGTTTTAGACAGACTTTTGGAGAAGCCTGTATTTACAAGAAAGTAAGTGGGAGCTCTGTAGCATTTCTAATATATATGTGGATGACATATTGTTGATTGGAAATGATATAGAATTTCTGGATAGCATAAAAGGATACTTGAATAAGAGTTTTTCAATAAAAGACCTCGGTGAAGTTGCTTATATATTAGGCATTAAGATCTATAGAGATAGATCAAGACACTTAATTGGACTTTCACAGAGCACATACCTTGAAAAAGTTTTACAGAAGTTCAAAATGGATCAAGCAAAGAAAGGGTTCTTGCCTGTGTTACAAGGTGTGAAGTTGAGTCAGACTCAATGCCCGACCACTGCAGAAGATAGAGAGAAAATGAAAGTCATTCCCTATGCTTCGGCCATAGGTTCTATCATGTATGCAATGCTGTGTACCAGACCTGATGTCACTACAAAAAAATACACTTCCGTGATGATACGTGTTTGTCACAGTAGGTCGCGTTTTTTGTCATGCATGTACATCCATGAAAAATTTATGACAGAATCAAGATAGTCATACCTGTGTTGTCGTAGAAGTGTTCCATGACATTACCAAAATTATCATCACGGAAGTGTCCACATCCATGACGATAAATCACGCGTCACAGAAGTGCTTTCGTCAAGGTTGACCGACACGTGGCATCCACCGTAACGGAACGCCGTTAAGCTATCGGGTCGGGTTTTGGATCTGATAACCCGTTAACAGCCCCGACCAATGGGGATTTTCCACGTGTAAAATCATCATTGGCTAGAGGAAACACGTGTCGGCTCATCGTTGGGACAGATGTCATCCACTCATTGGACGGAAGGCGCCTATGATACGTCGACACGTGGCACGGCCCAACAGAGGCCCATTCCTGTGAAAAGGCCGGCCCGTTTGACTTGGTAAAAAGGTGGCGGGCCGGCCCATGGAAAGCCTGTTAACGGCCTGTTCGCATATAGCCCATTTACAACCCGCTAACCCAAGGCCCGTTACGCCCTATCCGAATTAGGCCCAGTAGCGTCATCTAGGCCATCCAATATGATTCCAGCCTGTTTTCACTTGTGGCGCATGTATGGCCCATGACGTCTTTCGGCCCATATGAGGCCCTATGTAACTCTTGGCCTATTAACGGCCCGTGGTGAAACTGGCCCGTAATGAACAGTGTATCACTTTACACCCATTAACGGCCCGTGGTGAAACTGGCCCGTAATGAACAGTGTATCACTTTATACCCATTAATGGCCCGTTATTCCATTGGGCCGTTTCCAGCCATGTTATCTTTCGGCCTTCTCAGAGCCCATTTATTCTTGGGCTCATTTCCAGCATTCGTTTACTTACGGCCCGTTACTGTCATTTTCTGCTTGTGGGCCAAATTCAGCCCGTGGTTACAGTCGGCCCGTTTGTGGTCCGTTAATACGTTGTGCCGTTTTCATAGCATCATCAAATACGGCCTATTAACGATGGCCCGTTATGGCCGGCCCATGAATGAACGATTCCAACTCTAGCCCGTTTACGGCCATAATGCAATCTGTTTGGCCCATGTTTGGCCAATCGGTCATAGGGCCCGTATAAGGCCCATTGATGATACGGCCCGCAGAAGGCCCATTGTTTCTACGGCCCGTAGAAGGCCCACTGTTTCTACGGCCAGTAGGAGGCCCAGTGTCACTACAGTAAATATTAGCCCATGGTTATTGTGGCCTAGTTTTAAAAAATAGGTTATTGCAGCCACTAGCTAACCGCGGAAAAAGAACTGCAATGACTACAAGCAAACAAATAAACAAGACAACAAGGAAGGAAATAAGCAAGCAACTAACGCTAGGCTATCACGGCTATTACACATATTACATCCACTGGGCATCAAAGTTCGCCACCAGTGCAAATATAGGGAACAAAGCAGCATATCATATACACTGGTTGTCAAAGTTGGCGACCAGCGCAAATAAACGCCGCAGCAAAACAAATCCAGAACTGAAACCACTTCAGAAGATCCCAAGAAACAATATCCTGGGTACCCATAATGTTGGCAAGATGCTTAGCAAGCTTATTAACTTTCTCTTGTTTGGCGCTTAAATCCTCCAGCGCTTCTTGTTGCACCAGAAAATATGCATCTGCATGGACTTCCTCAGTCCTTCAGCTTCCTGTCGCAGCACATCTGATCGATGTCTTTCAACTTGAAGTTGAGACTCGAGAAGACGAACTGATTCAGGCAGCGAGTTCGAAGAGCTTGTGCCAGCAGTAGTGGCCAGTAACTCGAACACTACATCAAGACATGACTTTTGGGTTCCCTCACTGTCATCAAGATAGTTTTTATCAGCTTTCTTGGAGACCAACAGGGATGTCTCACTATCTTGAACCTTATCTGCATTACTTCCTTTACCATTGGATAACGCGGTACTGTTCTCCAATATTTTGTCCGCATTCTAAAAGAGAAACAAGCAGACACATCACATGTTTACCATGTTGTATATGAAACTCATTTTGGTAAATGAGTTCAGTAGTAAAGTGGACAGGATAACAGCATGAAACAAACATATATCTATGTACCATGGTCACTTTATGGTCTATATCATTCTAGTTTTTGTTGCCAAATCAAGATAGAGACACAGTTCAAATAATATTTGTTCAAGACAAAGCAGAATAGACAGAATATAAGTGTGGGTAACTATAGAGCAATAACAACACTTGCAATGTGCATGACATGAGAACATAACTGTTTATTCAATTGAAACTGAAATCAACATAGAGCAGGTTACAACAGCAAACCAGTTAATGAAACAGGTTTAAAACATACCTGTTGCGCCATTGGAGTTTCAATTCCATCCTTCAAATTTGAAAATAGTTGGTATGAGTAAATACAGTAATGCAAGAGCAAAGGAGTATGAATCATAGCTATAGAACCTGACCTGAGAACAAATCTTCTTCTCCTTCAAGCGTTGAGTTGGGATTCGGAGTGGTGGTCCTCGTGCTTTGGGCACTGCAGTTCCCTTACTAACTGCTCGTGTTTGGGTGCTCTGTGGTGGAGACGGTGTTGTGTCAACTGGAACTGGGTTACTATCTGCCGGGGTTGGGGTTAGAAGGGGTGTAGCTGGTTATGTGTGGTGGATTTGGTCCTTGGGCAAGTACAACCGTGGTTCTATCTGCATCAACTGGTAGCACTATCTTTTCTGAAGACTGTGTTGTTACTCCCTTAGATACTGCCATCACGCTCTCCAATTCAAATGGCTGATAAACAAGAAAAGTAATTGAAAGTATAGACATTGTATGATAGACAGGTGCAATGGATAGTGGGGAATAAAAGAGGGCATGAAATAATTCATATTTCTGTTGTCTAACCAAACAGGATAGCATGACACAATTTCACATATATGATGGCTAACTAAACAGAATAGCATGACACAATTTCACATTATGATGGCTAACTAAAAAAGATGGAAAGACATAGTTCAAAATATGAGACTATGTAAACAGGATGACATGACATAACTATATAATGTGTTTATTAAATAGGTTGGCATGCCATAATTCACATACATTCACGGATAGAATCCCATAATTCAAAATATGATGACTGTAAACACTAAACAGGATGAGATGATATAACTATATGATGTCTTTATTAAATGGGTTGCCATGCCATAATTCATATAGATGATGTGTATGTACTATGTAAACATGATGGCATGATATAATTCAAATGTATGATTTATATAGTAAGCAAGTAAGCAGATGGCAATCCATATATGATGTAAAAACTAAGCAATGCAAGACAACATGCATGACATAGGTAATATAACCCTGCCAAGTTTGAGCATAGACCTCAGGGGGGAAATAGGACTGGTCATCAGTCTCTGAATCCTCCTCTGAGGAGCTCTCTGTAACCAGCAAGATGTCTGCTTCAGCAGGTAGCATTGTCTGCTCTGAATACCTTGTTTTCACTCCAGATACTTCCATCACCGCTTCAAATGGCTGATGCACAGGAAGAGTAGTTGAATATACAAACGTTGTCGACAAATGGAACACGTAATACAAAAAAATGATAGCATGATATAATTCACATACATGATGATTGGCTAAACAGCATGGCATTGCATAATTCACATATATAATGCCTTTGCAACAAGATAGCATTGTATTCACATATATAATGTCTTGCAACAAGATGGCAATGCATAATTCACATATATGGTAATTAGACACTGAACAGGTAGCATTCACACAAAGCATGTCTAAACTAATCAAATGACATAGCAATGCAAGACACCATACGCACGATATGAGCAACATAACCCTGCCAAGTTAGAGCATACACCTCGGGGGGGGATAGGACTGGTCATCTGTCTCTGAATCCTCCTCTAAGGAGCTATCCGTAACCAGCGAGATATGCGCTTCGTCAGATAGCATAGTCTGCTCTGAAGACCTTGTTTTCACTCCAGAATTTGCCATCACCGTGTCAAATGGCTGATGCACACGAAGAGCAGTTGAATGTACTAACATTGTTGACAAATGTAATATGTAACGAAAATAAGGATGGCCTGATATAATTTACATATAAGATGACTGGCTAAGCAGGATAGCATTGCAAAATTCACATATATGATGCCTGGCTAAATAAGATGGCGTTGCATAATTCACATAAATGATGAATAAACTAAATAGATGGCATTCGCACAAAGGATGTCTAAACTAAGCAGATGAAATATTTGATGTATAAAGTAAGCAATGCAAGACACCATATGCATGATATAACCAACATCAGCATGCCAAGTTAGAGCGAAGACCTCAGGGGGTAAATAGGAGTTGTCTTCTCCTTCTGAATCCCCCTCAGAACAGATATCTTCCTCTCGATTACAATCCGAAATGCGTGGAGGGGGGCTGCCTTTGCGCCTACCATGGAGCGACGTCTGCATGAAATTTTATTGCCACGCAAGGCTCGTTTCTTTTGCTCTACATGTTCAGTTCCATTGTTTACAATAACTGTCATGCATTGGAATAAAACATAGTGAGATTATGTAAGGAGTGCATGCAGAAATCCAGAGTGATGGTAGCAACCTGTGGATAGACCCAAAACCAATAATAGCAGGCAGATAATGGCTTCAGTTAAAAAATACAGATAATGGCTTCTTTACTGTTTGTTTCCCACCCAACATGAAACTCATAGTAGACACCGGAGATTAACCAGATAGTAGATAGATACTATTGATAGCGGCCCCGATATGTACCCCACAACCATTTAAAAACTCAAGTTTGACCATTAGTTTGGAGCTGACTCAGAGTCTAATCGGTGAACAGGACGATAAAGTAGCATGTAATATTAAGCGATGCATAACGTAAGCAGACACGAAAGAGTGCGACCTCTCTTGCGGACCCGTGTAGTCCTCGAGGTCATCTGCTCGGTTGATGATGGTAATGCAGTTTTCATGGCTGCCAGCGGCGGGGAAGAAGATCTGAGCGGCGAAAGATAGTCTGGAGGCCGGATCCCTGCTGTGCTGGACCCTTCTGTCGTTGGAGCAACTGAGCTGGGGTGGACGACGGCACAACAGGAGCGGGACAAACCACGCAAGGTTTTCTTTGACAACTATCTGTAAGAGAAGTAATTCTGTAAGGGCTCGTTTGAATTGGAGGATTCCAACAATGCAGGGATAGGAAATAGACAGGAATAGGATAGGAATGCACGTGCAAAACAGAGAATTTAAAAACACAGGATTTCTGCCAATCTGGGTGTTTGATTCACAACAATTGGAAGATCATAGGATGCAAAGAAGCATGGTGAGATTAAGTCAAACCACAAGAAAATGTACGGTTATAATGCTATTATGCTACTATCTCTTAGTCTTGTGCTTCATGAATAGGAATTTGAAAAGGGGGACAAGTGAAAATTAAAATTCCTACGTTTTTTCTTTCAAGGAGACACTAAAGGAACAAATCCGTGTGCTCAGTGGACAATATATATAACATGTAGAGTAAAAAAGAGATGCAACAAGTGTACAACCTCTTTGGCGAAGCCATGTCGAGCTCAGCGTGATTGGGTTGGCCGGTGAGGATGCTCCGGCTGACTTTGCTGTCGGAGGAGGGGAAGAAGATCTTAGGCGTCTGGAGATGGAGCCCGAGGTACTGCTCCGCTATGATGGAGGGTTTCGTTGTTGGAGCAGCTCCGGTGAGTTGTACGACGCCGAGGCTGAAGCTGGACAAGAGAGACAACGAACAACGTTAACCTGAGTGGGATTCTAATAGCATCTCCAATACATGACTAAAATACATAACCACAAAGTGCTAGATGTAAAATACATCAGCCGCTCATCTCTGAACTTAACTGTCGAAACTGAACTTAACTGTCAAAACTTAACTTAACTGTCAAAACTGAATTTTGCTGTCGAAACTGAACGCACTAGCAAGGTGAGGCTACACGTCGGTCGACTGACTTTTTCATCTCTGGTCAGTCGATTTTGCAGCCGTTGGATACGAAATCAAGGGCCTGTGGTTCATCTTCAACCTCCACCCCCTGAGCCGCCAGCCACCACCGGCCAAACAGCAACCCCCCGCCGCCCGCGGCCGACGGTGCGCCGCCCTTCCCGCCCCGAAAACACTCCCCACCGCCTGTCCGCCGCCGCCCCGGCCATCCCTCTAGGCCCCCCCCCGTGCCGAGCTTTTTCTCCGGCGATCCCCACGCCACCGCCTCGCCAACGCCCCTCCACCG